>NC_142798.1:64721211-64850390 GCF_049724085.1 Artemia sp. Qi Xiang Cuo
ATTGCACCAGCATCTATTCAGCCACATATTCACCGTCTAAAACCAGGCCAAGTATCAGGTTCTGACGATCTGCAACCTGAACATATGATCTACTGGACAACAAAATTGTTAACAATTAGCCGTCTTATTCTGACCTTGTATCGTCCAGCAGCATATACCTGATGCAACTAGTAACGGTCAAGTGAAGGTCTAGCAACGTTTATTTTTAAGAAAAACAAGGATCCAAGTTCTTGCGAGTCATATAGACCGATAACCCTATATTTGGAGAGCTTCTTGAGGAGCTTACCTATAATGTGACGAAGTAAGATCACGGCAATAATCAATGGTGGTTTTCGTGAAGAACTTGGCGTGCAAAACACCCATGCAAGTTTCCAAGTGACTCTTGAAAGACATAAATGTCAAAAAGTAGCCTCTAAGTTTGCGCGTTACGGTCACGCCTGAGATTTAATCATTTACCAAAATATACCTATTTTTTGCCGTATTTATGAACTTAGACATTCCATACAACGTGCCCCCAAACCTCAACCCTTCCAAATAAACTCCAGCGAATACATCTGAATGACAGCCAAGATTTAAAATGTACTTCTTATGTCAAGTTATAAGAATGTTTTATAAGGTGTATCCATATCTTTTATGACAATTTATTGAACCGGGAATATGAATTTCGTGTTGACATGTATCAGAAATTCCCCAATTTATTTAGCGAAACCTGCAGTCTCTAGATATGCTACACAAAAAATTCCTCATTATCTTAAGAATTTTAAAATCTTTAGCATGCGTGGAACCTCCCCTACTTGCCAAGGGTGAGCGGTCTTTTTTTTATGAATTGTTGATAAACTTACAAGTTTTTCGTTCTCATCCTCCATATCAAGACGAGTGCCAATACAGTTACGTGTGTCAAGGAATGCCCTCCTTTGAGCCAACTCCAAAACAACATGAAGGAACGCTCCGACAATGTTTGTTGCCAGCAAGACAATGCAATTCCCAATTAACTGAAACCAAAACAAATTATTTATTAGTAGATACATTCTGTAAACAATAGGGAGATCACTCTATTTCTAGACGATTTTCGCAGCAATGTCGGTGTGGACAACCACAGAAATTCTGGAAACATTCCCGGCTAAATAAAGTGAAAAGTTACGACATACAGGTTCTATTTGAATTAAGTGTTGTATGTGTTTGGAATAATATCAAACGTTACACTCATTTTGTCTTCTTCTAGAGGAGAGGGCAGAGTTAGTTTCAGATGAAGGGGTAAATTTTAAAGTAGCAAAATAAACAAAAAACAACGGATTTAAATAGAAACATAAGAAAAAAAAAATCTAAGAAATCATGAAATTTCGGACAGAGCCGGGTCCAGGGGTTTCCCTCGGTTAAGCAGAACATTGGCTCTTATCAGTGAGTGTCAAATTTTTTACATTGGTACGGCCTAGAGATGGTTAAATATGTCGGGGCTCAATCAAAAAAGTATGTTTTTACAACCCGAAAATCCAAATATTTTTTCAGCTCAAAAATTAGAATTTTTGCTCCTTTTAACGTCTTTTCACAATATTCGTGACGAAAGTGACAGGAGTAGTCCTTGGATGTTCGTCAGTGAATTAAATTACCTCCCGCCCGCTTCTATTTGAAATGATGCTTGATACAGCACGATTGGGCACTTTCACGGGCGGGATGGGTTTTTGCCTCTCCTGAAATCTCGCGATTCTTACTATATTCCCTACGTCCTTCATATACTTCACTTTTTGTACTTGTATTGAACTCACCCCTCTTCCATTTTTATAAGAGAAAAGACCTACGCATATGCAAGAATCAGAGTTTCAACTTCATCTTTTGAAATTAGCTATCACTATTGCTGACAAAAAAAAATACTGCAAGACAAAGAAAAAATATTGCCTTTAGAAAGGTTTTTGCGCGTGTTACTAAAGCGACCAAGGATCACTAAAAATTGAAAATAAAATGTGTAAAAGTTACCCTTTTGATGTCACCATTTAGTGAGGCTATTCAGACAAATATATATATATATATATATATATATATATATATATATATATATATATATATATATATATATATATATATATATATATATATATATATATATATATATATATATATATATATATATATATATATATATATATATATATATATATATATATATATATATATATATATATGTTTGTGTGTGTGTGTGCGACCATATATATAAACAAGTGTTTAGATATTGCTTTTGAAATAATATTTTGTTCTAACGGGAAAAGTCATCCATTTACTGTGAATCTGGTATGAATCGACTCCCAAAAATTCAGTGAAATGACAGTGCTAAACACCGGACCAAAAACCTCCTCTTCTTCCCTTTCCCGGCTTATTTATTTTTAACAATATGGCTGAAATAATTAGTCCGATGTGCAGTATTACCAAGGCTTGATACTTGGGCTGTCGAGAGTGTGCCCAGTTTTTTACGGTGCGGTGTTGTCACGTGTTGCATTAAAAGCAGAAAAGCCCAAATCAAAAATTTTTACGACTGTTTTTGTCTATTTTCCAATCTGCCCGAATAAGCAAGGAGAAGAGATGAGGTACTTTTTGTAAGTGCCGTCGTACCTGCCGGGAGTGGAGTCTCCCTTAAATTGCGGGGAATAGGTAGCGAGAATCTACGCTTCCCTTGCTTATCAGTGCTCAACATGGCACAGAAGTCTCTATATCTCAAACCAATCCTGAACTTTCTCCAGTCAAACAGAATGTTGGATCTAGCATTGCTGTCGAAAATTACATGCGACTTCCTTGACTTAGCAGCATTACTCGATGCTAAAGTCAAACTCCTTCAACTAGCATTTCCTGAAGGAGTAGCTTAAGCCATAAGAAGCCGCACAAAAGACTCGCCAACATCAGAAATATTAGATTTGCTAGCTGAATGTGATAGAAATAATATCCCACCTCCAACTTTCGTCATCACTCCCCCATCTCAAGTTCCACAGGTCCTCGAAACCAACTTCTCTATCGTGCTAGGTGAAATTCGGGATCTGAAGATCTCAGTGTACGTGATAAAGCAGTATACGACGGCTGTTAAATTGACAACTTGCCCAGATGCTGGAGTTACAGCCCCAACGAACATCGAGCCTCCGACTTGTACTGTAATCATAAAAAAACGCTCCGTCGATGGATCTCCTGACTAGACTACAAACACTTAGTCAACTTCAGTCCGAAGATGGGATTCAGCAGGTCAGGCAGTTAAGAAACAATAAATTCCAAGTCAAATTCAGCGATGTTGTAAGAGAAAAAGTTTTTTGTCTTGAGGCTTCTAGTGGCCTTTCGGCAAATTTGCCAGGTGGCAGCAGCATCAACTGCAAACTCGGGGAAGACAAATCTTTTGGCATAATAAGAGGACTTCCTATAGAAGTCGATGCTAGCGAACTACCCAAAGTCAATCCAGGTCTTGACGAGGAAGCTTTCCGTTTTGGACGAAGTAAAACAATCAGACTGAGTTTCAAAAATAGATAGACCTGAACTTTGCAATGTCTAACGGAATCAAGCTTGGATACGATTTTTCCCGGGTACCTAAGTACATGGATGTTCCTCGAAGGTGTTTCAGATCCTAGAGCTTAAATCATCTCATTGAAAACTGCAAAAACAGTCACAGATGCGCCAGATGTTCCGGACCAAACACTAATAACAAAAATACACCGTGTAACGAAGACCTCAAATGCACTTCTTGCGACGGATCTCATGTCTGCTTCAGCCTAAGATGCCCTAAATTGAGAGAGATTCTGAAAAACAAAAATAACCGATGAATAGATCTCTTAAAGTTTTTAGTCTGAATATCAATGGTTGTCGCAACAAAGAAAAAGACATAGATGATCTCCTTCAAATTTATGACGTACTATTCATCCAGGAGCATATGCTTTCTGGGATGAGTAGAAACTTCCTGAACAGATCACGGTCGCACGATATATTTGTAGAGCCGGTGAGATCTGCAGCCGGGCGTCCGTCCGGAGGCCTGGCAATATAGGCTAAGAAG
This sequence comes from Artemia sp. Qi Xiang Cuo, assembly GCF_049724085.1. Taxonomy (NCBI): domain Eukaryota; kingdom Metazoa; phylum Arthropoda; class Branchiopoda; order Anostraca; family Artemiidae; genus Artemia; species Artemia sp. Qi Xiang Cuo. The sequence continues at coordinate 64,725,227 of NC_142798.1, forward strand.
GAACTTTTGGCTAAGTCGACTATTAGAAGCAGTAGTCCGTTGTGCGTTTCTGTTGAGGGAATTGAGTTCACCAACATATACATGCTTAATAACTACAACAATACTGTCTCTCACAAAGTTCTCAAGAGCAGCAGATGCCCTAAGACAACATTTTGATCTTAGTGGCTGTAAGTTGCTAATTGCCAGGGACCTCAACTGTGACCCATACAAGGACCATATTCCACATGATATTTTTATGAATTGCCTCTCCACCACTTTTAAGATTTGGCAGAAGTCCCTGGATTTTACGCATACCCCCAATAGTAGTCATACCTCCTATATTGACCACGTACTTTCATGCACATCCATTCCTAGTCTTTTGGTTACAGTTTGCAGAGACAATCCGATTAGTGACCATTCCGGACTTTTGTTTCAGATGCACTAATAACGATTGTTCCAGAAAGTGGGTCTACAAGTTCCGTTGCATCTACTCTGCTCTGGCCCTTCCAACGTCTCAGCCATTGTTGATTTCAACACTTATTACCATCAAGTCATCCATGCTCTGAAAGTTGCCAAATCGAAACTGGTTCCTACAAGACGAGCCAAAATTGGGACAGAGAAACTGATGTGGTCCGAATCCACTGAACTCCAGTCGGCAAAACGACATGCAAAAACGTGCCTTAACATTTGGATTGCTTGTGGTAGACCGCTATGCGGGACTGTTTCCGAGCTGTAACGGAGCAAAAAACGCAAATACAAAGCTGAAATGAAGAGGTACCGAGATATCGGGCAAAAATCCGAAGAGGTGTGAGGCAAGACAGCGGTCTTAGTCCTCTTATTGTCAAACATACAATCTCCAAGATTCTGGACCGTATCTCGCCCTCTCTCCTATTGCATGGTACTGACCTGTATCACTTGGCATGCGCTGATGACATCCTTCTGCTCAGTAAATCCAAAGCAGACTTACAAGACAACCAAAATCGACTCCTAAGTGACTTTCAACCTATCGAGCTTTCTATCAATATTAATAAATGTGAATGTTTGACCTTTAACGCACCGCAAAGTGATTCTATCACTCACAGAAATCATATTGTCCTATGGTATCGGAGCTGAGATATCTTGGTATTATGATTGCAGAAACGATCATTAAAACTAGACAAGCAATTGTTAAGAAACCAACTATCGTCATTAAATGTGCTTATGCGTTTGTAGTGCTGAATCGTGGACGCTACTCCAGGAAATCTCTTACTTCGATTTTTTGTTCAGTGTGCCTGCAACACATAACCTACCTCGCCGGTGCATCCCAAATGCTGTCAGTGAGAGACACTGAAAACGTCAAAAAGTGGTATATAAATATGCAAAATTTTTACTGTACATACCCAAGCGTTATAGGAAGTCCCGCCGTGAAAAATATGGTCTTAGAGCGCCATCCAAACCATGGTCTAGCATTCGAAATAATTAAGTGCTAAAAGTTATATCAGATAGACGACGTTTCTCACCTGCATTTATTTGAGTGTCGTATCTTTATCTTTTTGCAAGCTGGTTTCTCTTTCTTTTTTTTTTCTTTTTGTAGTGCTCCATTATAATCTATTTTTGTAGATGGTGGGTTATATATATATATATATTTTTTTTTATATATATATATATATATATATATATATATATATATATATATATATATATATATATATATATATATATATATATATATATATATATATATATATATATATATATATATATATATATATATATTTATTTTATTTTTTTTGTTTTTTATATACAAGAATATATTTTTTATATATATATATATATATATATATATATATATATATATATATATATATATTATATATATATATATATGAGATTTTTCTAGTGAGAGAGAGAGCGATATAGAGACAAAGATAGAGAGAGAGAGAGGGAGTGAGGGAGAGAGAGAAAGAGAGAAAGAGAGAGAGAGAGATAGAGAGAGAGAGAGAGAGAGAGATATATATATATATATATATATATATATATATATATATATATATATATATATTATATATATATATATTATATATATATATATATATATATATATATATATATATATATATATATATATATATATATATATATATATATATATATATATATATATATATATATATATATATATATATATATATATATATATATATATATATATATATATATAATGAAGCTGAGAACAAATACAACTTGCTTAGTTAGCATAGTCTCCTATAATTAGAACAAGTCATATCCTGATGACCAAATACATAAACTTGACTTTCTCCAGCCATATCTAAAGAAAAAAGAAACGCTTGACCGATTTAGTTTATCTCCATCGTAGGCGTGAAGAGGAAAAATAAGATCTAACAAACAGAAGAAAATCATAAATCACGTTTGAGATGGTAAAAAAGAATAATGAATAATAAAGAAAAGCTATCACTAACCGTGAATTCAGCTTTTTTTCCCGGCTGGTCAATTTTCTGAAGAAACGGAAAAACAAGACAGTGGCTATTTTCCCGGCTTTCTGGGCGGTTTGACAAGGGACATGGATTGAGGAAGAGGTTCAGAACGAAACTAAGTCAGAAACAACTTCCAAAAAACAAACGTAAGACTAGGATTTTTGCTTCAGTAATTATGTGATACAACATACAAGTAAATTCCACAAAAAAAAAACACTTTTTGTTTCGACCAGTCGCTTGTAAAAAAAATTTTTTGAGGGAATATGATAAAAATGTTATTTATTCCCGAATTTATATTCTCTAGCTATTTCCAAAATGTGTAAATTAGATACGAAGCAAACTGAAAAAAAGAAACTTCTAAGCCCCGCAAAACCAATTAAAATGCTAGAAAACAGATTAAACAAATCGATTTAGTGTGCTTAACTTAAGAATACAATCTGAGAAAGACCAGGGTCATGGTCATTCCATAGTTGTTTCAATGTTGCGTTTACTCTATTTCTTTTTTTTCTTTTTTTTACATTAATCTAGTTTCATATTTAACTCCAATTTTGATACGTATTTTCAGTCAGCTTAAAAAAGATATCCCCTATGTTAATTTTTCAAAACATTTTGAAGACTTTGAAGCATTAAAATTATTGAAGTATTGAAGGTCTTAAAATGTGCCTTACGGAGACAATGGGCTTTTGTGACCCATTTGGTGAAAACGCACAAGAGTACATCTTTACTAGTTAGTTGCTACCATAGCACAACTGTGAGCAATGAATATTTTATACACTTCAGCTGAAGACTAAGCGACAGTCTCATCCAGGGTTTTGCCGTCGATTGTAAGTTATACCGATTTACGACTCCTGAAACTCTATTCATAATTGTTGCGGCTCCAGCTCCTACTCTGAGCTGTAATACTTCCCTTTTCGTAAAAAGTACATAGATTTATCAAATTCTTTCCAAAACATAATTTTAATAAAAGGTAATGGTAAAGGATGCGGCACTAGACCCTTAAGGTCCAAACCGTCAGTGCTGATCTCCGTTTCGTGGGCCTTCAGCCAGGAAGTGCAATGGGGGGCTGGGGGCTAGCCAACCAATGCTTTCGCAAACCCTTCCTGTTTTACCTTCCCCAGGTTTCTCCAGGTACCCATTTAGAGCTGGGTTGACTCTGGCTAAGCTTACAGGGTCACACCACTGACCCGCGTCCCAAACTAAGAAACTGACCACACCAGGGATCGAACCCGAATTCACGGATTCTCAGCCCACCACTTAATTTTAATAACCCTGCTAATAGCTAATATTTATCTTGTAAATTTTATAGTAGTATAAATACACACATTTTTGTGTTTTTAAAATTAATGTCGTTATGTGTTTCCATAACTCCGCCTCCTACTCCGACTCCAAAGGGTCTTACATTATTTCTATTACTCCTACTCCGATTCTATTCAGCACAAATTTAATAAAACTCTGACTCCGACTCCAAAGCCCTGGTCCCAGCGACAATTAGACTATGCAACAGTGACATACTAAACAGATTTTAGGAAACTAGAATTTTGTTTCTTAATTTTTTACTGTATCCAAATTCCCCAAAAAACTTCATGTTTAGTTTCTAAGTTATCAAACAATTTGTAAGTAAGGAGCGACCCGGCTCAATAGTAACCAAAACTAAAAAACAGAATTTTGATACCAGTTGATACATCAAAAGAATCGGATTTTTATGCTGATTTCAAATATACAAATTTCATCAAGTTTAGTCTTACCCATCGAAAGTTGCGAGCTTGAAAATAAGGCAAAAAAATTTGCTTTATTTTCAAAATAAGGGGGAAACACCCCCTAAAAGTGACAGAATCTTAATGAAAATCAAACCATCATATTCAGCGTATCAGAAAACCCTACTGTAGAGGTTTCAAGCTCCTATCTGCAAAAATGTGGAATTTTTAATTTTTTGCCATAAGAAAGATCACTGATGCGTGTTCTTTTTTTTCCATGGATGATCGTATCGATCCAGTGGTCCTAGGATATCGCGAGAGGGCTCATTCGAACGGAAATTAAAAGTTCCTATGTCCTTTTTAAGTGACAAAAGAATTTGGAGGGCAGCTATGCCCCTTCCCACGCTCATTTTTTTCCAAAGTCACCCGATCCAAAATTTGAGATAGCCATTTTGTTTAACATAGTCGAAAATCTAATAAATGTGTCTTTGAGGATGACTTAATCCCCAACAGTCCCCGGGGGAAGGGCTGCGAGTTATGAACTTTGCCCATTGTTTACATATAGTATTGGTTATTGGGAAGTATACAGACGTTTTCAGGGATTTTTTCTGACGGAGGGGAGGGTCGGAGGAGGGGATTACGTGGGAGGATCTTTCCATGGAGTATATTTTCATGGGGGAAAAGATGTTTCTATGAAGGAAGCGCCGGATTTCCCAGCATTATTTAAAAAAATATCAGAAATTAAATGAAAAAAACAAGTTTTTTCAACTGAAAGCAGGGAGCAACATTAAAAATTAAAATGAACAGAAATTAATACGTAAATGAGGGGGTTCGCCCCCTAGTCAATACCTTGCTCTTTAAGCTAACGTTTTTTTAGTACTTACAAAAGAGATATCTATTCTGATTAAACGGCCTGTGTGATTCAGGGGTCATTATTAAAGAATTGGAACAAAATTCGAACTTCAGCGTAAAGAGCGAGGTATTGACTAGGGAGCGAACCCCCTCATATACGTAATAGTTTCTGTTCGTTTTAAGTTTTGATGTTGCTTCTTACTTTCAGTTAAAAAAACTTGCTTTTTTTTGTTTAATCAAACAGTTCGTGGTAACGAACTGTAAGTAAGGAGCGACCCGGCTCAATGGTAACCGAAACTCTAGAAAACGGGTTTTTGATACCAATAGATACATTAAAAGAATCAGATTTCAATGTTGATTTCAAATATATAACTTTCATCAAGTTTAGTGCTACCCATCAAAAGTTACGCGCCTGAGAAAATTTGGCTGATTTTCAAAAAAAGGGAGAAAGACCCCTAAAAGTTATAAAACCTAAATGAAAATCACACCATCATATTCAGCGTATAACAGAACCCTGCTGTAGAGGTTTCAAGCTTCTAAATGCAACAATATGGAATATTCCATTTTTTGCCAGAGGAAAGATCAGGAGCGTGTTTATTTGTTTTTTTGTTGTTTTTTTTTCCCATGGGTGATCCTATTAACCCATTGGTACAATAAAAGCACCAGAGGACTCATTGGAACGGAAATAGATAGTTTTAGTGCTATTTTTAAGAGACCAAAGTATATGAAGGGAAACTAGGCCCCCTCCCACGCTTATTTTTTTCCCAAAGTCACCCGATCAAAATTTTGAGATAGCCATTTTGTTCAGCATGGTCGAAAATATGATAAATATGTCTTTTAGGATGACTTAATCCCCCGAAGTCCCCAGGGGAGGGCTAAAAGTTATGAACTTTACCCAATGTTAACATATAGTATTGGTTATTGGGAAGTATACAGAAGTTTTCAGGTGGTTTTTTTTTCTGGTAGTGGGGGGAAGGTGGGTCGGGGGTTATGTTGGAGGATCTGTCCATGAAGGAAGTTTTCATGGGGGAAGGGAAATTGCCATGAAGGGGGCGCCGGACTTGCCAGCATTATTTATTGGTTATTGGGAAGTAAACAGACATTTTCAGGAAGGATTTTTTTCTGGAGGGGAGGGGGGGCTAGAGGAGGGGGTTACTCGGGAAAAGATGTCCGTGAAGGATGTTTCTTCGGGGTATGAGACACTTATATGAAAGGGGCGCCTGATTTCCAAGCACTATTTAAAACAAGACCAGAAATTAAATATAAAAAAAACAAGTTTTTTCAACTGAAAGTAAGAAGAAACACTAGAACTTAAAACGAACAGAAATTATAACGTATGTGAGGGGGTTCTCCCCCAAGTCAATACCGCGCTCTTTACGCGACAGTGTTTTTTAGTGCTTTCAAAAGAGCTATCTATTCTAATTAAACGGCCTTTGTGATTCAGAGGTTGGTGAATCAAAATTTTTTTAACTTTTAACGTAAAGAGCGTGGTATTGACTAAGGGGAGAACCCCCTCATATACGTAATAACATATAAGTAATAAAATAAAACAATAAAAAAACCAGCGATACGGCTCAATAGTAATCGAAACTTTTAAAAACGGAATTTTGATGTCAATAAATGTATCAACAGAATGTGTTTATAATGCTGATTCTAAATATATAAATTTTATTAAGTTTAGTATTACTCATCAAAGGCTACGAGCCTGAGAAAATTTACTCGATTTTTTAAAGAGGGGGATACATCCCCTACAAGTGAAAGAATTTTTATGAAAATCACACCGTCAGATTCAGCGTATCAGAAAACACTATTACATAGGTTTCAAGCTCATATCTGCAAAAATCTGCAACTTTGTATTTTTTGCCAGAAGAAAAATATACGAATATAGAAGTTAGTTACGTAAGTTAATTTGTAAAGACATCCATTTAGCAAAAAAAAGTAAAAATTTTCTGCAAATTTTGTTTACTTATTCAATGACGGTTAGCCAAAATAAAAGCTGCATTAACTAAAAAACGATCATAAATTAAATAAAAAAACAAGTTTTTTAAACTGAAAGTAAGGAGTGACATTAAAACTTAAAACGAACTGAAATTATTACATATATGTAAGGGGCTGTCTCCTCCTCAACGCCTCGCTCTTTACGCTAAAGTTTGACTCTGTCACACAACTTTATTTTTTTAAACAATAATAAACTTTAGCGTAAAGAGCGAGGCGTTGAGGAGGGTGCAGCCCTTTTCATATACGGAATAATTTCTGTTCGTTTTAAGTTTTAATGTCGCTCCTTACTTTCAGTTTAAAAAAACTTGTTTTTTTTTTATTTAATAAATGAAAGGATCAGATGCAGGGTCAAATAGCTGAACAACAGTGAGAAATAACAAAAAAAAAAAAAGTTCATTGCTGGGTTTACGAATTAAGTTTCATCTTCTCTTAATTTACATTTTAGAATAAAATTTCACGTGGTTACGCTGATAACGTTTAATATAGCAACTGATTTATTTGAACTTTAATATGATCGTTTTATTTTAGCTGTAACTGTAATATATTTTTTCAGGAGTTCCCAAAGCTGAGAATCAATCAAGTGCTTCGGTGCTGAAATAAAAAAGGATAATATCAAGGGGGCTTCTGCGATCATATTCAATCAGAACAGGGGTACTAATTGGAAGGGAGAGGGAAATTGCCTTCCTGTGTCATATTTTCGCCTCCTAATACATTAAAAAAAACACTTTTTTGGTAATTTTATTGAATAAAGCATAATAGGAAAATACTTTTTTGGCATCTTCGTTAAAAAAAAGAATATAAAAATCAATCCCCCTCCCACATTTTCGTGAATTGGTACCCCCTGAATAGAATATGAAAATCCCACAACAATATTTGTAGAACAGATTATAAATCCATGGAAAAACAACGGCAAAGTCAGATTATACCATATTACCCATACAATTTGAATGACAGATGACAGTTTTGCTTTTAGTTTTTCATTTCCATTGAGATTTGCCACCTGTTGGAAATTTAGAACTTTTTTTATACCCTGGATTAAGTTGACAAATATAAAACATTTGCGATACTTTTTATTTCAATGTAAACGGGATAAATTGTCAACATAAAATACAAAGGTGTGGTTAAACGATAAGAGATTTAATGGGCTGAATTGTTGTCCAACTTAAAATTTACAAGGAAGAACAATAATTTTAATTCGCACGATGTGGATAAGGCCGTATCAGGGGGGGGGGGGCGGAGTTGAACCTCCCCCGCCAAAAAAATATGTCAAACTCGTAATAGTTTATAAAATGTCAAACTCGTATTATTGAACCCATGTACCAAGTTTTTTGGAATTTCATGACAATGCATAATTATGATCGTGATTCCCGGAGCATTAGCCATCTTTATAATCTGGAAGCTTCTAATGAAGATTTTCGAGGTATATTTACAGAGCAGCTACATCGGGGTTATGACATTGGGATAGCAGGACAATATAAATCTATTAGTTCGAAATATCTATTTAAAAATGGAATTCAATCTGAGTATGGTGATGCAAAAGGCTTCAATGTCTTCCACCTTAATTACTAAGGGCTAAATTCTTTTCTTTAATTTTTTAAATGAAACATGTGAACTCTGCCTTTCAGGTTATTGGTCTTACTAAAACCTGGCTGAACGACCACAACTCAGCTCTCTTACAAATTCCAGGATAAAAATTTTACAATAGGAATCTACAGTTCAGACAACATGGTGGAAATGAGGCATATATTTGAAGTGATATTGAGGTTTTGGTAAGAGATGACCAAGTAGTATATCAGGAGATGTTATTTGAACCATTTATTCTTCAGCTTATGCTGAAACCTAAAGATATATTTGTTATCATAGGCAGCGCGCTAGCTCTGCCTAAGTAAAGAACGATGTGGGCACAATGTGTTTTTTTTTTCTTCAGCCGGGCACTTCATACCGAAGGAGTTGTCGTACAAACTTCGAAAAAGGCTCATTCAATTGGAAATTGGAGTGGCTAGTGCCTTTTTTAATAGTCGAAAGTGATTGGAGGGCAACTAGCCCTCCCCCATGCCCATCATTCTCCCAAACACATCCGCTCAAAATCTTGAGATAGCTATTTTATTGAGCAGAGCTGATTTTCACATAAAAAATGTTTTTGAGAAGGACACTTCACTAAAACCTTTGGGGCGAGGATTTTAAGTCATGCCGTGAGGGGATATAAGAGCGATGTTGGCACAAAATATTATTTATTATTTTTTTCCTTTAGAGCAGGGCACTTCATATGGAAGGGGTCGTCATAGAAACTTCAAAAGGGGCACATTCGATTGGAAATTGAGAATTCTAGTGCCCTTTTTAATCGTCGAAAGTTTTTGGAGGGCAACTAGCCTGCCCCCCCCCCCCTCGCCCATCATTTCCCAAACAAATCCAATCAAAATTTTGAGATATCCATTTTGTTCAGCGTAGTTGATTTCCAGGTAGAAAATATGTTTTTGAGGAGGACACTCCCCCGCAACTCTCAAGGCAAGGGTTTTAAGTTATGCCCTGGGGGCATATAAGGTTTTTATAGAAGGCGTTCCCCCACGTCCATCATTCCCCCAAACAAATCCAATAACAAATTTTGAGATAGCCATTTTGTTAAGCGTAATTTATTTCCAGATAGAAAATATGTTTTTGAGGAGGACACTACCCACAACCCTCAGGGCAAGGGTTTAAGTTATGCCCTGGGGGCATATAAGGTTTTTATAGAAGGCGTTGTCGTAGAAACTTCAAAAGAGGCTCATTCGATTTAAAAATCAAAGGGCTAGTGCCCTTTTTAATAGTCGAAAATGATTGGAGGGCAACTAGCCCCTTCCCCACGCCTATCATTTCCCCAAACACATCCAATCAAAATTTTGAGATAGCCATTTTGTTCAGCATAGTTGATTTCCAGATAGAAAATATGTTTTTGTGGTGGACACTCCCCCACAGCCCTCAGGGCAAGGGTTTTAAATTATGCCCTGGGGGCATACAAGGTTTGTAAAGAAGGCAATGTCGTAGAAACTAAAAAAAAAATTCATTTTATTGGAAATTCAAAGGGCTAGTGCCCATTTTAATAGTCAAAAGTGATTCGAGGGCAACTAGCCGCCCCCCCCCACGCCCATCATTCCCCCAAATACATCCTATAAAATATTTAGATAACCATTTTGTTCAGCGTAGTTGATTTCCAGATTGAAAATATATTTTTGAGGAGGACACTCCCCCACAACCGTCAAGGCAAGAATTTTAAGTTATGCCCTTGGCGCATATAAGGTTTTTATTGAAATCTTTGTCGTAGAAACTTGAAAAAAGGGTCATTTGATTTTAGATTCAAAGGGCTAGTACCCTTTTTAATAATCGAAAGTGATTTGAGGGCAACTAACCCCCCTCTCACGCCCACCTTTTCCCCAAACACATCGAATAAAAATTTTTATATAGCCATTTTATTCAACGTAGTTGAAAGTTTAGGAAATTTGGTCTTTAAGGATGACAACTCCTCCCCCCACAGCCCTCAGGGCAAGGGTTGTAAGTTATGCCATGGGTCATATAAAGTTTTTATTGAAAGTGTTGTCGTAGAAACTTCAAAAGGGCTCATTCAATTAAAAATTGAAAGGGCTAGAGCCTTGTTTGATAGTTGAAAGTGATTGGATAGCAACTAACGCCCCTCTTACGCCCACCATTTTCAAAAACACATCCAATCAAAATTTTGAGATATCCATTTTGTTCAACGTAGTTGAACGTTGTGGAAATAAGGTCTTTTAGGATGATAAACCCCTCAGAACCCTCAGTGCAAGGGTTGTAAGTTATGCCCTGGGGGCATATAAGGTTTATATAGAAAGTTGTTACATAAATCATAGGCAGGACGATCGCGCTGTCTAAGTAAAGAACGGGGACACTCGAGAACGAGATAAGAAACGGGGACTAAGTAAAGAGGAGGACACTCCCCCACAAACCTCAGGGCAAGGGTTTCAAGTTATGCGCTGGGGGCATATAAGAACGATGTTGGCACAATATCTTATTTATTAAATTTATCCTTTAGAGCTGGGCACATCGTGTTGAAGAAGTTGCCGTAGAAACTAATTCAACAGGAAATTGGAGTTGCTTGTGCCCTTTTTAATATTCCAAATTGATAGTAAGATGACTAACGCCCTTCTCACGCCCACACTTTCCCCAAACACATCCAATCAAAATTTTGAGATAGCCATGTTGTTTATCGTAGCTGAAAGTTCTGGAAATTCGGTCTTAGAGGAAAATTCGTGTATGATAAATTTCACAAAAAATACCAGATATTTCGGTCACTGTATGTGACCAAAATATCTGGTATTTTTTGTGAAATTTATTATACACTGTCTATTAAAAAGGATTTTATCCCTATTTTGGACTTTTATTTTATTAAACAAAAAATGAGCAAAAATAAAATAAAATAATCTACCAAGCGTGAAACTACCACAAATCAGCATCGATAAATAAATGAAACCCAAAACGAACAAAAATTACAATAATTAACCGAGTCAAACTCAAAACGAGCAGAAATTAACATAATTTGGGCGTAAAACCCCTATGCCTTCCCAAGGCCAGAACAAAATGTGCACTTTACTGAAAAAATACAAATGAATGTACATTGTCAGTTACTGATATACATATACTGATATTTAGTAGTAAAAATGTTAATATTATTTGATTTATTAAAGTTATAAAAGTAAACACATTTATATTTTTTCAGTAAAGTGCAAATTTTGTTCTGGCTGATATTTTGTTCTGATGTTCCGGCTGATGTTCGGATGATATAACTATGAGTTTTCAAAGATTTTATGATATGCTGATTTTGATAACGACAAAGACTTGTATAATAGCTTGTTAGCCACCAAGGAAAAAGAATTTTCAGAAACCATGGCTTTCGCATAGCTTGTTACGTTGTATTAATAGAAATCAACTTTATAAGAATTCCTTAAATAATGAAAATGATCCGATTTGTTAAAGAATATATAAAAATTATAGGAATGCCCTTAATAAACCACTGAGAAACGTTAAAAAAAATATTTCCAAAATAAATTCACTGAAATTTGAGGTAATCCTGCAAAAACAGGGAAAATAATTAAAAGCGTGATATCGTCAGAAAATTCTATTTTCCCCGATGAAGTAGTAATGCGGACTGGTTTTCCAACGAATAAACCAGAAGAGATATTTGGTGCTCTTTCTCAACATTTTGCTAATATTGGTCCCGTATTGTACCTTCTGATGATGATCCTCCTTTGGAGTTTTTTATGAAGACTCCAATTAATATTTCTATGTATATAAAACACTTCTCTCGTGGTGGAGTAAAGAAAAATATGTTTGGGATGAAAAGTACATCGGCTGGTAGTGATTCACTTAATTTTCTTGCATTAAAGACACCGTTTCCTTATATTGATGATGTTTTTACTTCCCTTATTAATGTGTGTTTGAAACAGGGAAGGTTTCCTGATTGCTTGAAAGTTGCTAGGATAACTCATATTTTTAAAGACAGTAATAAGAATGATCTTGGAAATTATCGGCCTATTTCGGTCTTACCTGTTATTTCTCGTGTACTAGAAAAGTGTATTAACACTAGAATATATGATCATTTGGAACTGCATAAACTGTTAAATCCAATTCAATTTGGTTTCAGGAAGGATAGAACTACAGAGATGCCATTATTATTTGTATCTTCGGTAATTAATGGAGCTTTTGATAATAGTCTTAGAGTAGCTGGTTTGTTTCTGGATTTGATTAAGGCATTTGACACTGTTGACCACCAAATACTATTGCGAAAATGTGAATTTTATGGCCTAAGAGGGGCTACTTTGGCTTTGCTTCATGATTACCTCCATAATAGGGAGCAGTGCGTTCACCTTAATGGATTTTCTTCTAGTAAAAGTCTTGCTAAATGTGGTGTCCCCCAGGGCTCTGTAATATGTCCTACTCTTTTCTTTTTTTTTATTAATGATCTGCCAAATGCTGTTGCAACTACTTCTAGAATTAGGGATTTAGTCGATTCTGCACCTTCTGGGTCCAGGATCACTACACCCTTATTTACTGATGATGCGAAATTGATGTGTGTTGCTTCAGCCGAACAACTACTTACCTCTACAATTAATGCAGCAATGACTAAGACATGTCTATGGTTGAAGGTAAACCGGCAAGACCTAAATATAAGTAAATCAAATTTTGTTATCTCTTTGCGATCTCCAAATTATTATCCTTGGATTACTGAAGTAGCTTCACCGAAGGGAATTGTTAAGCGGTCAAGTTCCGTTAAGATCTTGGGATTATTATTGACGAAAATTTATCATTTAACTACCATGTAAAAGCTATAAGTAAAATATTATTGCGGAATTTAGGGATTATTCGTAAAATAAAATGCTTTTTCCTTCATATGTTTTATGTTTATATATGTTATATGTTTTATGAAAGACATATGTTTTCCTTCAAAATATCGACGTAGTTTCCTTCATATGTTTTACGGCTATTATATTTTTCTCTGATACATCCGTATATTTTGTACTGTTCATCTTTATGGTTTGGTACTTTCCCCTCAATACTTAGCCCAATAGGTGTACTGCAGAATAATGCTATTAAATAATTTTGTGGAGTAGGGAACCAGGATTCGGTCAGGTCAATTTGCAGTATAATTAACATGATGCCTGCAGCTGGATTGCGTGATTTTTATACAGTGGTTTTTATGTATTAATTAAAAAACTTTTTCAGCATCAATAAATAAATAAAACCCAAAATGAACAGAAATTACAATAAATGACCGAGTCAAACTCAAAACGAGCAGAAATTAACATAGGTTGGGCTTATGTTTGGGCATATGTTTTTACTTTTATAACTTTAATAAATCAAATAATATTAACATTTTGATTACTAAATATCAGTATATGTATATTAAACTGAAAATGTACATTCATTTGGATTTTTTTCAGTAAAGTGCAAATTATGTTCTGATGATTTGTGCAAATCTAAAAATGATGGGCGTGAGAGGGGGTTTAGTTGCCCTTCAAATACTTTCGACTATAAAAAGGACACTAGCCCTTTCAATTTCCAATTGAATGAGCCCTTTCAATTTCCAATTGAATGAACCCTTTTTGAAGTTTCTACAACATCTCTTTCTATAAAAACCTTATATGCCCCAAGGGCATAACTTAAAACCCTTGCCCTGCGGGCTGGGGGGGGGGTCATCCTCAAAGACCTAATTTCCAGAACTTTCTACTACATTGAACAAAATGGATGTGTTTGGGGGAAAGGTGGGCGTGAGAGGGGGGTTCGTTGCCCTCCAATCACTTTCGACTATTAAAAAGGGCACTAGCCCTTTCAATTTCCAATCGAATGAGTCCTTTTTTAAGTTTCTACGACAAAGCTTTCTATAAAAAACCTTATATGCCCCCAGGGCATAACTTACTAAAGGGCACTAGCCCTTTGAGTTTCCAATCGAATGAGCCTTTTTTGAAGTATCTACGACAACACTTTCTATAAAAAACCTTATATGCCCCCAGGGCATAACTTACAACCCTTGCCCAGAGGGATGTGGGGGGTTTCCTCCTCAAAAACATAATTTCTATCTTGAAATCAACTACGGTGAACAAAATGGCTATCTCAAAATTTTGATTGGATTTGTTTCGGGAAAAGGTGGGTGTGAGAGGGGGGTTAGTTGCCCTCCAATCACTTTCAACTATTAAAAAGGGCACTAGCCCTTTGAATTTCAAATCGAATGAGCTTTCTTTGAAGATTCTACGACAACACGTTCTATAAAAACCATATATGTCCCCAGGGCATAACTTACAACCCTTGTCCTGAGGGCTATGGGGGGGTTGTCATCCTCAAAGACCTAATTTTTAGAACTTAAAACTATGTTGAACAAAATGGCTAGCTCAAAATTTTGATTGGATGTGTTCGGTGAAAAGGTGGGGGTGAGAGGGGGGTTAGTTGCCCTCCAATCACTTTCGACTATTAAAAAGGTCACTAGCCCTTTGAATTTCCAATCGAATGAGCCTTTTTTGTAGTTTCTACGACAACGCTTTCTATAAAAACCTTATATGCCCCCAGGGCATAACTTAAAACCTTTGCCGAGAGGGCTGTGGGGGAGTGTCCTCCTTAAAAACATTATTTTTCTCTTGAAATCAACTACGCTGAATAAAATGGCTATCTCAAAATTTTGATTGGGTGTGTTTCGAGAAATGGTGGGCGTGGAAGGGGTGTTAGTTGCCTTCCAATCACTTTGACTATTAAAAAGGGCATAAGCCACTCCAATTTCCAACTGAATAAGCCTTTTTCGAAGTTTCTGGGACAGCTACTTCGGTAAATCGTGCCCTGATCTAAAGGAAAAAAATAATAAATAATACATGGGTCCAACATCGTTCTTATAGACCCCCAGAGTATAACTTAAAACCCTTTCCCTGAGAGCTGTGGGGGAGTTTCCTCCTCAAAAACATATTTTCTATCTGGAAATCAACTACGCTGAACAAAATGGCTATCTCAAAATTTTGATTGGATGTCTTTGAGGAAATGGTGAGCGTGGAAGGGGTTTTAGTTGCCTTCCAATCGCTTTCGACTATTAAAAAGGGCACAAGCCACTCCAATTTCCAATCGAATGAGCCCTTTCCAATGTTTCTAATACAACTCCTTCGATACGAAGTGCCCTTGTCTAAAACCAAGAAAAAATAATAATAATACATTTTGCCAACATCGTTCTTTACTTAGGCAGCGTTATTGCGCTGCCTATGATAATTATTGTTATGGGTGCCTTCCAGTCTGCTTTACATGAATATTTCGGGAAAGTTCCAATGTGCTTTTTCAGTTATTTACGGAGGGACTAAGCTGTGGAATAAGCTTGTCCCAAGTACCAAGGAATTACCCATTAGTCAATTTAAATCTGAGGTACGTGTGGGGTTGCTTGGTAAGTATATACCTTCGAAACAGATTGAGATTGATGGAATTAAATTTGACAGTTATTGTTTATTGTTTTTTTTTCTTTTGTGCTTCGGGATCATGGTATTATGTTGTTTTATTGCGAATGAATTATTTATGTAAGTTTTTTTCGGTACACAGTTTCACCATTTTGCTTATTATAGATTATACTTTTTGTTTGTTTTTTTGTTGGAATTTTTTCTTCTATTTTTTTTTTTTTTTATTGTTTGTTATTAACACACCCTCGCAAGCAACGCTTTTGGTGTGCTACCGGTTGATTTTGTCCCTGTTTTTTTTTATAATAAATTGCTAGTACTACTACAACTATTACTACTATGCTTTCTAAAAGCCAGAATATAATTTGTACTTCACTGGAAAAAATTCTTTTAAATTTTGTCATTTTTATAATTTTAAGAAAGAAAAAAATAATTAAGACTTTAAGGAATAGATATCACCATATGTATTTTAAAGTGACAATGCACATTTTCCTCAGTGATTTCATTTGATTTTTTTTTTCAGTATATTACAAAAAATATTCTGGCTTTTAGAAAGCATAGGGATTTAGAAACCTACTCATATTAATTTCTGCTCGTTTTGAGTTTAAATCTGATGTTTATTTTAATTTCTGTTTGTTTTGGGTTTCAATTATTTATTGATAGCGATTTGTGGTAGTTGTATACTTGGTAGATTATGTGATTCTATTTTTGTTCATTTTTGGTTATTTGGAGTTCTTTATTTATTTATTTTTGAAAAACTTATTTTGTGGAAAAAGTTTTTTTAATTAATTATATATAAAAAAAAACAAGATGACCTTTTGAGAAATTAAATAAAAAAAAACAAGTTTTTTTAACTGAAAGTAAGGAGTGACATTAAAACTTAAAAGGAACAGAAATTTTTCCGTATATGAAAGGTGCTGTCTCCTCAACTCCTTGCTCTTTACGCTAAAGTTTTTATTGTTTAAAAAAAGTTTGTGAGAAAGAGTCTAACTTTAGCGTAAAGAGTGAGGCTTTGAGGAGGAGACAGCCCCTTTCATATACGGAATAATTTCTGTTCGTTTTAAGTTTTAATGTCGCTCCTTACTTTCAGTTTTAAAAAACTTGTTTTTTTTATTTCATTAAATAAAAAAAAAACAATTTTTTTTAACCGAAAGTAAGGAGCAACATTATAACTTAACCAGAAATATCCTAGGAACGGTCTAGGGTATTAAGTAGAAACTTTCAGTGCATGTTAAGGTGATGTTGAACTAGGCAAAATGCAAAATTTGCATACTATTATTATTACGACTGGTATTACTACTACTACTCTTACACGAACTACTACTACAACTGCTACTACTATGGCTATCTCTATTACAACAACTGCTACGGCGACTACTATTATTACTACTGAAGCGAAGGGTATTACGGTGAAAGCTTCAGGGAATGTTGAAGAGGATAGTGAAATATGCTAAAATGGAACACGTAATGTGGATGTAGGTTATTAAAAGTGCGTAGCAGCTATTTCTCAAGAGCAGCTTAGAGTATTAAGTTGAAACTTTTAGTGCATGTTGAGGGGGACATAGAACGAACCAAAAGGTACTATATACATACTAGTACTTCTACTACTACTACTAAGGCTAATGGTATCAAGTTGAAATTTTCAGGAAATGTTGAGGGGTGTGTTGAACTAGATTAAAACACGCTTTTTGGATGCACGCTGTCAAAAGGCAGTATCAGCAGTATTTCAAGAACGGCTTAGAGTGTCAGGTTGAAACTGTCAGGGTTGATAGTGGTAGTTAATGTGTCAGGTTGAAAATGTTGAGGGTTGTATAGCGGTAATAAAATGTCCTATGTGCATGTTGGTACTGCTAGTAGTAGTACTACTACTAGTGTTGTTAGTACGAATATTTATAAGAGTAATTGTATTAATGTGGAGCTTTCAGTGACTGTTGAGGAAAATACTGGGCTAAATCAAAATACATTATGTACATGCAGGTTATCAAAAGAACGTATGAGCAATATCTCAGAAACGGCTTAAAGTATTAAGTTGTAACTATCAGGGCATGATGAGTGGATGTTGAACTAGACCAAAAAACGCACAATCTGAATATTATTGCTTCCTACGATTAATACTACTACTGCTATCACTAATGCTACTGTTCCTAATACTACTTCTGCTGCTGTGCCTACCGCTATTACTAATGGTAAGAGAATTAGTAAAACTTTCAGAGAATGGTGAAGGTAGTGTTGAGCTAAATCGAAACACACTATGTGCATTTGGGTTATCAAAGAGGTGCGTTAGCAATATCCCAGCAACGGCTAAGGGTATTCAGCTGAAATTCCCAGGGCTACCAATATTACACCACTTTTGCTGCTACTTTTACTATTTCTGCTACTCCTGCTATTACTGCTACTATTGAACTAAATCAAAATAATTTTAGTGAATTCAGGCTGCAAAGATATCCAGGCGGCAATAGGGTATAGAATAAGGAACAAAGTAGAAACTATCATGGAAAGTTTATGTTGCTTTAAAACTAAATCAAAAGGCACTCTGTGTATGGCGGTTATCAAGAAGATGTCCCAGCAATATCTCAAGAACGACATTCAGGGCTACTACTATTACTACTTCTACTCTGGGGCGTAGCTCCAGCATTTTTATTGAGGGGGCAAACAAGTTCCACATCCAGAGAGTCAAGGGGCATGGGCTATATAATAGCTTTTTTCAATTTATTGGGGGAGGGGGGGGACAACTGCCTCCCCCCCCCCCCTTGCCACCCCCAAACAACGCCACTGCTTCTACTCTTACAAACTGAATCAAAAATTATAAGTGCATCCAGCTTGTGAAAACTGCATAGATACAATGTCTTAGGAAGGGTTAAGTTTTACTTTTCAGGGAAACTTGAGGAGGTTTAAAACTATATCAAGCGATACTATTATGTGTGTCCAGATTGTAGAGTTTGAGTTGGTTATTTATTGTAATTCCAGTTTGTTTCGGGTTTCATTTATTAAATGGTGGTATTTGTGGTAGTTTTATGCTTGGAAAATTATTTGACTTTATTTCTGCTCATTTTAGGTTTACTGTAGCTCTTTAATTTTCTTTGAAAAACTTCTTTTCTGATTTTGTGTTAAATTAATATATAATAAACATTCAGTTTATTTTTATTGATTTTTTTTCCAGTCATCTTGAATATCGTAGTGATTTATTTTTTCTTTTCGTCGATGTTTGGGAAGTTAAAGCACTCTGTTCAAAATGTGTCCAGAATGAGTGCATCAAAATATTTAAAGCAAACTGTGCGCATGAAGGTTGTCAAAAGGCGTATCTGCACTATCTAAGGGACGGCAGTGTATGAAGTTTAAACCTTTTGGACATGTTGAGGAGGAAGTTGAACTAATAAAAAGACTATGCAAATCATGATACTTCATATTTTAATATTTGTGAGAATTATATTTTCCGTGATCATTTTTGAATTAAAGCATATTTCCATGTACAGATTTAAATTTCTATTCATTTTTTTTTTCAAAAAAAAGAAACAAAGTAAATTAGAATATAATATAGAATACAAGTTAATGTTTTAATACCGAAAAAAATCTACAGAATTAAAATAATCAGGCAAAATAACTCATATAGCGGAAGAACAAAAGAAACATATTAAGAAGACAAGCCTCACTAAGTAAAAAACAACATCAAATGCTCGAATTCATGATTGGAAAATAATCCATTGCTTTGCTGAACCCTCCGCCCCATCCCCAAAGAAAAAAACAAATCAGCTATTATAATTTTTCAATTGAAATTTTGCGAACAAACTCTTAGAAAAATAAAATAACCTGATACCTTGTGACAGCGTAGTGGATAAGCTCGGTTGTCTTAATAAAAGGGTCACCGGTTCAATCCCACGTGTCGCAAGGAATTCACTATTTGATTTATGAACGTCAATTTTTTTTCCAATCCATTTCAGTCACTTTCTAATATCTGGTTCTATCCTGGCTCAACACAATTTTTGTAATGTGAATTGATAAATCAAAATCTTTATCTGCCGTTTTTTTTTTGTTTTACTTTATTTTGGCGTAGGTGCAAGACTTAACTTTAACCAAAAGGCACAAGAAGCTTGTTTTTAATAAAACCGTAAAAAGGCATTTTCATATATTAATAAAAAAAACTTTCTGAAACTTTTTTTTTTCAAAGATAAGCAAAGAGCCATACTAAACTTAACTACTAAAGAAATACATTCATATAATAATCCAAATTCAAAACGAACAGAAATTGCTATTAGAGAATAAAGGAAACTTGTAATGAGCAGAAATTAAATAAATAATCATAGCCAACAAAAACGTCAACAGGTACTAATATAAATAAATAAATAAATAAATCTTAAAACGAGTAAAACTTAAATTGGATACTCAAATAAAGTTTAAAACGAACAAAATTCACTATAAAGAAGCGCTTGGCTACTTCCCCCCCCCCCCTCCCTAGCTGTAAAAGTCTAAAGCCTACCGCGTCACTTGCGTTTTATTGAAAAGTATGTGTCTTGAACAGTCCCTGGAAAGGACTAATAAAATTAAACTGAACATTGGATATACAGTGACATTGATTGCTGAAAGCTCAGCAACCGAGTACAAAAGAGAATATTTGTAATATAATTCGTTTTCAGTAAAGCTCAAATGACGCAGTAGCCTTTATACTTGTACAGTTAGGAGAAGGGAAGAGAGTGTAGCCAAACCCTTGTTTGCATTAATTTTGTTTGTTTAATGTTTGACTCTAATATTCAATCTAAGTTTTACTTGTTTTAACATTTATTTTTCAATTTTATTAGTACCTTTTGTATTTTCGTTTGGTATGATTGTTAACTTAATTCCTGTTCGTTTTGGTTACGATTTATTTTTAAATAGTAATTCCAGTCGTTCTGAGTTAGAATTATTATAGGAATTTATTTCTGCTTGTCTTAAGCTTAATATGGCTATTTACTTTTCTTTAAAAACTTCTTTTTCAGCAAGTTTTTGCACTGTTCATCTGTATGGCTTGGTACTTACCCCTCAATACTTCGCCCAATACGTGTACTGCAGAACAATGCTATTAGATCATTTTGCGGTATAGGGAACCGAGATTCGGTCAGGTCAATGTATAATATAATTAATATAATTAAATCATACATGGACTGCGTGATTTTATGGGAATTATATTATACATGGAGTGTGATGTAATTATATTATACATTATGCTGGACTGCGTGATTTTTATACACTGATTTTTATGAAAAAAAGTATTGTTATATATGCCTTCCAGGGTGTTTTACAGGAGTTTTTAGGGAAAGGTTCAACGTTCATTGTCACGGAACTCGGACAGGTGGGGATATTGAGGTTCCTCGCCTAGTTTCAAGCAGAACTGCTTTTTCAATTATTTATTGAGGGGCTATTCTGTGGAATAAGCTTATCCCCAGGTACCAAGGAATTGCCCATTAGTCACTTTAAATCTGAGCTATGTGTGGGGTTTATTAACGGAATTAGAATTGATGATAATTGTTGTTTTTTGTCGTTTTTTTTTGGCTTCGGGATCATGATATTCGCCTATGTTGTTATTGTGTATGAATTATTTTTGAATGTTTTTATCGGTACATGGTTTCACCGCTCTGCTTATTAAAGATTATATTTTCTTTTTCTTTTTTTGTTAGTAGCACACCCTCGCAAGCAACGCTTTTGGTGCGCTACCGATTGATCTTGTCTCTGTTTTTTTTTTTTTCATAACAAATTGCTATTACTACTAAAAACGTATAATAACATTTTTTTTTTTTTTAGTTTTTTATTGTCCCCCCCCCCCGAAAAAAAGTCCTGGATGGAACCTTGGCTGTGGTACAGGAAAATTGTCAAGGAGAAATTTAAAAATAGCTTATCTAAAAATGTACACTGTGATCCTTGTAATTTGGCTCACTGATAACCATTTGTTTTTGGTGATGATAGATAAAGGTGGTTACAAATTGTCACGTCAAGCCTTTCACACTGCCTGGCGTAGTTTTTCACATCAAGAAATTCTATCTTGATTGGTCGTTGTGCACCCTTAGGCATAGAAAACCAGTTTTTGATAATAGTTGATGCATCAAAAGAATTGGATTTTTATGCTGATCCCAAATGTATAGTTCATTAAGTTTAATGTTACCCACCAAATGTTAAGAGCCTGAGTAAATTTCCCTGATTTTTTTGGTGGGAGAAACACCCCGACAAAGTCAAGCGGTCTAAACGAAATTACACCCTCAAATTCAGCATATCTGAAAATCCTATTGTAGAGGTTTCAAGCTCATCTACAAAACTTTGGAATTTGTTTGTTTTGTTTTTTTGCCAGAATCAAGATAATGCATTCGTGTTTATTTGTTTGTTGTTTTCCCCAGGCATGATCGTATCGAACCAATGGTCTTAAAAGATCGGGAAAGATTCGAAAGGAAATCAAAAGTTCTAGTGCCATTCTTAAGTTACCAAAATTATTGGGGAAGTATGTCCATTTCTCACCCCTTTTCCCCCAAGGATATCCTATAAAAATTTTAAGACAGCCACATGATCCAGCATAGTTGAAATATCCAATTGCTATGCCTTCGGGGACGACAAGGCCCCACATAGCCCCCGGGGAAGGACTGTAAGTTATTTAAATTGTTCATATGTAGTATTTGGTATTAGACAATGCGCACGCCATTTTTGGGGGATATTTTTTGCGGGGGGGGGGGGGGATTTTCTACTTGAAAAATTGTTCGTGGAGAGAAAAGTTTCCGAGGCAATTTTTGAGGGGAAATTTTATCCGGGGGAAGGGGTAAGGGGACTTCCTGGTATGATTTGAAAATAATCAGAAATCAAATAAAACAAGTTATTTTTTTAACTGATAGGAAGCAACAATAAAATTTAAAACGCACAGAAGTTATTCCGTATATTAGGGGTGCTACCCCTTCCTCAACCCTCCTCTTCTTTACACTAAAATTGGACATTTTGTCATAATTTTCTATTAAGTCTCGTTTTTTCTTCATTTTTTTTTATTCTCTTTACAAGGGGCGTCAGACTTCAGATTCTGGAGTCAGTCTCGCATCAAGTCTCAAATCCCTTCAACATAAATTCTGATCAGTCAAAATTCAAAATTTCAACAATGTTGATTTTTTGGGACTTGATCCAATGCTGAGATCGTCCGGGCACTGTTTAACGGACCCAAACGAACAACTCAACAATTCTTTCCTGTTTTTCGAACGCAATACATCATTCTTGGTAACAGTCACTTGAATTAAAACACTAATCTAGCTGTGTAAATGACCAAGATAACTCAATTGCATGAGTTATGTTGTCTGCAACAAACTATCAGACAGAAGCACCAACTGAGAAGCAAAAGAAAAATGTAATTCGGATTTAGATCAAATAAAATATCACCATGACAAACCCTCTAAAAACCTAGGCCTTTTCCTACTTCTGGGGCTAAACTTGAGATAATTGGGACAACAATAGTAACGTTTTTACAAATTACCTTGTATATATTTGGCTATCCTTTTTTAATGTAAGGGTGACAGTTTAAAATTATAATACGATATTTTTCGGCCTTATTAGCAAAAGATTTGAGCAATCAAAGCATTTTCGTTTCCTTTCATGGAGATTTGACAGTAGCCTAAATTATTTCGTTCCGTTTTACAAAAAAAAAGATAATTAAAGAACAACCAAGAAAACGACGGTCATATCAGCTAGAGGACAGAAAAGAAGCGAAAAAGACATAAGCAGATATTTCGGCAAGGAACTCCACCAAGCCGTCTTCAGTGTTAAACAAAAGGAAAAACTACCCTTTTGAAGCAACTCTGACAGAGCAGAAGAAACACTAAAACTACTGAAAAACAACAGAGTGTTTCTTCTTCTCTGTTAGAGTTCACTTCTAAGGGGTAGTTTTTCTTTCTTTTCTTTTTTAAGCACTGACACACGGTTTGACGGAGGTCATTGCCGAAATATCTGCTTTTGTCTTTTTCACTGACAGAAAAAAGATACGATATCCAATAGAAATAGGTACACATAGCTTCAAAGCATTGGTGAGATTTGAGAATTTTTCCGGGGGAGGGGAGGGGGGTAGAAACACAACAGCATGTGTCTTATGTCCATATTATCCAAGGGGATACATCTTTAGGATCGATCTTACAGATAAGAAGAATTTATTGTCTCCTTTGCGCAAGCATGTAAACAAATAAATTATGGAGTTAAAAAAATAAAAGCTTAAAAAATGACATCATCCACATCTATTGAACATATATCCAATATTCTAGTCACTTGTTTTTGTCTTTTTATTACGTTGTGACCAATCTCAGTTTAAATAATGAATAAAGAATGGGTCTTCACCCTGAAAATTTTATTTTTTCCTATTAGTCCTAATAATAAAACCTGTGAAAACTCCAAATGACACTACGAAAATGACACTATTGAAATCAACATTGCCAAAAACTCCATACAGGAAACTTACAGCCCCCTCCCCTGACCAACAAGGATAATCCTTTTTTTGCATGGGTAGCACTGATGCCTTTTTTTTCTCTAGCTTCTTTTTTTTTCTTAATCACCAAACAAACAAAAAAAATACTTTTTTCAATGAAAGCCAAGAGCGACATTAAAACTTAACCAACACAACCTATTCCATTATTGAGTTAGGTTAACCCATCCCCTTTAAACCTCCTGCTCTTTACCTTACGCATTAACATTGCTCTTTTAATAAAGTTAAAATTCATAGGTTAAAATAGGTTAAAACAAAAATAAATATTTGAAATTATATGAAGTGTGTGAAGGCAGTATATGAAGTTTACAAGGAAATGCTAGATGGTGTTAATTTTTTTTTCTCTGAGACCAATTTGAATTTTAACTTTTTGCAATTTTTCTGTCCTCCTTTAAACTGCCATGCGTCACAATATCTTCTGATTTATAGTGAGATATCCGTATTAAAGATCCATCCCTAGAACCAATACATCTATATCCCTCCTTAAGCTCCTAAATATATTCAGTGTCCCCCTATCCCATTCTTTACGGATTTATACTTCCTTTGTCGGCCCGCACCTTGAATATGCCTGTCCTGTTGGGCACCCTGGCATCTCCCGGGAAGGATCATAAAAAATTGAATCCATCCGAAAAAGAGCCCCGCAAACAGGTTTCAAAGAAGGTAAGGTTCCATACTCTCTTCTACTAACAAAAAAAAACACCCTCCACCCAGGTTCCAACCACCTCTTGTTGGTTCTGAACTTATTTCTATCTTGTCCCCCATTCAGTGATTTACCCCCAGATATAAAAAAAAACGTTGTCTCCTACATTACGGAAAAAACAACACAATATTCCGATACTTTGCCTTTTTAATTATTTAATACTGGTGTTGCCCAACCTTTTGTGTTTCTTCCCTTTTTTGCTTTCCCCATTCTTTTATTTTATTTTTATTAAGTTTAACCAGTTTGTATTCCTTTTAACTTATTTTGATGTTTCCCAGTTTAAGTTATTGACTTAAGAATACATTTTTCGTTCTGGTTTTTTTTTTTTTTTTTTTTTTTTTTTTTGGCATTTTTGCCTGTTTTTTTTTTTAGTTTTTGTGGGTTTTCTTAATGATTTTATTTATGAATCATTATCGTCATGTTTTATGAATTATGAATCGTCATGTTTTTATTTATCGACTTTGAGCTACTGCTTGTAATTTGTAATCATTCTTTTTTATTTTGTTCTTTTTTATGTTGTTGATGACCACTCCTAATTTACTAGTTTTATCAATTTAATGTCACGCCCTCTATATGCATATACATGTTTTTGAATTTTTATGATTGTTTTTTTTACGATTTTGATAAAATGACAGTAAGTTCTTTTTCGAGTTATAAGCAAATTAAGTTTTAAACCTAATTTGATGTTTACCTGTTTTTGTTTAGATTTTGTAATACGAATTGGACCCAGTCACGCTTATAATTGTAATTTTGAAATACATTTTATCTTATTTTATCTCTCAGTCTAGATGTAGCCACAAAAACATGTTCTTTTCCTCTGAGTAACCAATTAAAGAGCAAGGAATATAATTTTCTAGATTTCGACATATCGTAACCATTCAAGTCTTCAGCTATATTTCCAATATTTTTCCAAGGTACTCCAGCATCTTGTTTAACAGCCCTGAACACAGGACTGTTGACTTTTTACATTTTCTTGTAAGTCTAATTCGGTTACTTTACCAGTGAATTACTTTCTGTTTTAGCTACTTATTCATCATACTCTTCCCTGTCTTTTCTTAGTTTGTTTTGCATTAATGTTTATTGCACTTTTCGAATCAATTTACCGGCAAATCAGTGATTCCCAAAGTGGGCCCTACCACCCACCCCCCAGGGGGGCGCTGCAGGAAACCAGAGGGGTTGTGATGGGCAGAGGTGTATTTGGGGGGGGGCAATGATTAGCTGTAGGGGGCAGTGAAAGCATAAAAGAAAAAAGAAAATAATTAGGAAAATGGTAACACTTATAACACATTTATAAATAAAATAAAAAAATGTATGTTAAGTTAAGATTTATAAATTTGTTCATTTGTTAACGTGGTTTTGGTGTTATTTTTTCTTCACTCAATTTATTTTAACTTATTTTAACTTAACGAATTTATAAATCGACCTATATTAGATGGAGATTTTTTCCCGAAACGTTTGATGGTTTATTTATTAAAATAATGGTCATTATCAAAATCAGTCTTTTACTCGTTAATTCCTCTTCTCTCAGATACAATAATATTTTTATTCCTTATTAACTCTTATTAAAATAAATATAAAATCCAGGGGGCACCGGGTAATATTTTTTCCGGAAAGGGGGGCGGTAGGTCAAATAAGTTTGGGAATCACTGCTGTAGATGGTATTTTGTTTTATTTATTTGTTTTTGGGGGCGGAGAGGGAATTGTCAGTTAGTTTCTCTAGAGCCTATACGGCTAGTGATATTGTCGGATTTTTCTTTTTGGAATAAATTGTATTTTTTTACGATTACTGCCGACTTTTTATGTTACAGCTCGCTTAATATCTATGCATCAATCACTGAAGACATACATAATACTTTTGTAAAAGATGGTGAGTTTACCTGGTGCCAAGCCAGGGCTGGAAACGCTGTACGTATAAAACAGGTGACAGCTAAATGAACGCTGGCAAGAAGAAACCCGTACAAGGAAGCCATCCATGTTGGAATAGGTAGTAGTGTGTAAGCAATAAAGGTGACAAAAACAAATTGCCAGAGACCCTCTGATGAGGCTGGGAGCGGATGAGGAGCTGAGGGATCTGACCGTAATCTTCCTACCGAAGGCTCAGTCGAATTGCTGTCGTCTACGATTTCTTCTGGGTGAGCACTGAACCTAAAAAAAAATTGAAAAAAATTTGTCCACAACAACATGTGATCGGAATAGTAGGAAAACTTTGCAGCCCAAAACTACGAACCAATCTGGTACAAAACACAAGAACAGCTATGTTTTCCCATTCATTCTTGTCAAAGATATTATTTTTATAAATGAAATTAAACCTAATAATAATGCTAAATACCTTGCCAACATATTTACAACACATTGGTAAGAGGCACATCTAAAGTACCCAATGTCCCACTGATTCTTGTGCCACTGAGCCACTGATTCAATGTGCCACTGATTCTAAAGTACCCAATGGGCCACTGATTATTCATTCAGTATTACGCATTTAACCTAGAAAAAAAAATCTAGTATCCCCGTTCTCCCTTCCAGGGGTCAGGCCTTCGCACACCTATGTACATGGCAACCACCCAAAGTGTCAACACTTCGTTTTTTTTATGAAATGACAAATACTGATCCAAAAACCCAATAACTGAGCAAAAATGACACAAGATGAGCTAAAATACCTTTAGAAGTATCTTGGATGAATGGGGAGAATTACGTATGCAGCCAGGATGAAACTATATTTTTACACACAATAATTCTACACACCCAATGAATATAATAATCAAGCATTATAAAAATTGGCCACTATTAGTGCTTAGCAAAATAAACAAAATCAACCTTATAAGCAGCGCTTTAACCTATTTTTATTTATTTTTTCCTAAGGCCAATGCGTTGGGAAGGAGTTGTATAAACTTTGCAGGAGGCTCATTTGATTGAAAATTGAAAGTTCTAGTGCACTTTTTCAGATTCAAAAATGTTTGGAGTGCAACCAACACACAATCGACTTCTTTTTTAGCTGCATATCCCCCTCTAAGGCCCCAAAGAGATCCGATCAAATTTTTATGCAGCCATTTTGTTCAAAATAGTCGAAAGTTCCAATAACGATGACCTTTGGGAATGACGTGACCCTCATGGTTGTCAAAATCTGCAACATCTCAGGAAAAATTAAGGATAATAAGTTGAATCTTTCAAGAATATTGAACTCAATCAAAAGACACTATGGTAACCACGTTGTCAAAAGGAGGTAACTGTGTTATCTCAGGAACGGCCAAGATTATCAGGTTGAAGCTTTCAGATCACGTTGAGAGGGACGCTGAACTAAATCAGGCAACACTATGTACCTCTATGTTGTCAAAAGGGTGTATCTGCAATATTGCAGTAACAACTAAGGGTGTTAATTTGAAACTTTCATAGCATACTGAACTAAATCCAAAGACACTATATATCCAGGTTGTCAAATGGCTGCTTCTGCATTATCTCAGAAACAGCTAAGGATATTAAGATCATACGATATCTTAAAGAATCTCGTCCATTATAAACTTTTTTAGTTTCTGCGGCCCCACTATCTAGAACTGTTTGGGTAGTCTGTTCATAGCCTGTAGAACATGAATAAGAGATCGGAATAAACTACTGAAAACTAAATGCTGACATCTTCTTTCCCGAAAATCTTAGAAAAAATATTTAGTTTCCTTCGTTTTAACCCGGAGATGGAGAGGCTCGGTTTTAAGGAAACTTACATCACAGAAAGTGTACAATCTGTTTTTTTAATTAAATGGAGCAAAATTTTCTTTTTTAAAGTTCAGGAGAGGGCATTTCCTAAAAATGTTCTAGCATACCTGCTCGAAAAACACACAAAAAAAAAACAGTTCACAGGAATTATCATCTGGGTAATTTGGCCGCTTTGGGAGCTCCCTGTGGTGCCACACGTTTTCATTGACCAACACACCGACGAAACGGAAGCATATTTCACTTTCTCTTACGTCAAATTTTACAGTTAAACCACAAATTTTCGACAGCTATCCATGACAGCTGATCCCCAGTGAGAATGGGCTAATGGACCATTTGGCCTTGAGACAGTCAGCGGACGCTGAGGCTCGCAAAATAATTTTTGAGATTTTGTAAGATCTTAAGCTTGAACTTTCAAAGAATTTAGGGGGGAGGGTGTTGGACCAAAACAAAAACACTATGCGCATCCACGTTTTCAAAAGGGCGTATGTGCAATACCTCAGTAACAGCTAAAGGTATTAATCTGAAAGTTCCAGGGAATGTTGAACTAAAACCCCATCAAAGGACACTATGTGCATCCGGTTTGTCAAAAGGGCGTATCTGCAATACCTCAGTAACAGCTAAAGGTATTAATCTGAAAGTTCCAGGGAATGTTGAACTAAAACCCCATCAAAGGACACCATCAGGGTTCGGACAGGTCGGTTCGCTTCAAATTATAGGCTCTGTCCTATTTTTATAGGATTTCCCGGGCCCAAATATAGGATTCGGAAGTGCTCGGGATCAGATATGTGGTAGATGGCATGGGATGCCTGATCAAATAAATTCGTCATTTCCCGGGTTTTTGCATTTATTTATTTTTTTTTTTTTTCAAATACAAAATGTACAAATAGTAAAAAACAGTATCAGATAACCAAACTTTGCTGATGATTGACTGATATAAGTAAAACATTTGGAATCCCTCTTGCTGCTTTTTAGGCATCAATTTTGATACGAGATCATTTTTTCTCTTTGCAAGAGACTGCTCCATTCTTGCAGATTCCATCATCTGCTCTCTTTCCCCTGTTCTGGACTTCACAGCTCCTTCGAGCAAAGAAACAGCTAGGGCAATGTCTATGGAACTCTTGGACTCAGCAGCCTTCTTCAGTCTGTCGGTCACTTCCTGAAGTAGAGTATCTGCTACTGTTCTCTTTTCTTGCTCTGATGCTCTAAGTTTTTTCCTTTTGCTTTCCAGGTCTTCTATTTCTTTCTTTTTGTCGTGGACCTTCTGCAACTTCTGCTTGCTGTCCTCTTCGGAAGCTGCTTTCTCCTTCTCGGATAGCTCTTCTTTTTTCTTTTCATCCAGATATTGTTGATACCGAGACCGTGCGGAACGTGCAAGATTCAACAGCTCTTTTGTAATTACAAACGGTTCTGGTTTTCCTCCATAAAGCCTCAACGTGTCATATACCATGAGTCTCAAATCCAGAACGATTTCAGACATCGAGGCCTGGTCTTCACCGAGAATCCTACCAGAATACGATAACCCACGCTCAACATCTGCGCTGCCATGCGACAACGTCAGCACCGCTTTGATAAGCTTGGTAAGTTCCAGGTACTTGCTGTCCCCGCGCTCATTCACCAGTCCAAAATAATGGCTCCAAAAATGATTGATCCGAATAATGACACGGGGTCCAGTTTCCGGTCGCAAAAGCAGCCACTCAGCCTGGGCGACGTCTGAGCTTACTGCAATCGCAATCTCGCGTGCCACAACCGCTATGTCTGCAATGCTTCTTGAATCTTTCATGTTGATCGGACTCAAACAGCGTAAAGCATCGAGAAAACCATCCTTTTCCAGAAGACATTTGTTCAAAATATGGCGAATACCCAATAAAATGTTTTCGCACATTGACATAGAAAATGGCTTTGTCTTTCAGTGTTGCTTTCTCACCGAAAGCTCGTTCCACATTTTCTGAAACTATGAGCTTTTCTGCAAATTTTTCAGCAAGGTTCAACATTTCTGGTGAGAAATTTTCAGTCTCGGTCACGAAATCTGGAGTAAAGACCCGTCCGCAAAGCGTCACAAGTAGTCTTTTGATCTCAGAGTGCAGAACATGAATGAGTGGCTCTTCTTTCTGGAACAGTTGGGTGACACTCATAGAACAGTTCTGCTGAGGCTAGAACAAACTTGAGTTGGGCCTTCATCGTCGCAGCTTTGATGTAAGCAACAATCTTCAGAAATTTGGGAGTGGACAGAAGATTCTTCAGTTTTTTCTCTCTTGGCACGAAGTTCAGGAAGTACTCTAAGATTGCCGGCGACTGCTGCATAATTCTAGCGAGGGCACGCCCGATCGTCAGCCAGTGGCTTGGTACATACTTCATGAAAGCATTTTCTGGCACTCCCACTTTCTTTTGGCACTTTCGATAGTCTTCACAACGTGCAGGCCAGCCGTCAAAAAATGAATGCACAAGAATAACAGAGTCGAAACTTTCTTCTCTGAACACCTGAAGACCTTTCAAGAAAACGTTATGAATTATATGGATGCCGCAAGAACCAATGTTCAACATTCCCTTTCTTTTTTTTGCATTGAACTTGTTCCAAACACTTTTGTTGACGTTTGGTCCGTCACTTCCAAGCGTGATCAGTTTTTCAAGTGGCAGCTGTTTCTACTCAATGGCTGACATAATCTTCCTATACAGGTCATCACTTGTTGCGTGGCCCATAACACTTGTGCATAAATGTCTGCTCTGGATTTCGTTTCTGTATGAGGACCAATATCAAACACGTATCTGTAACTCCTTCATACCAGCGTTGTTGTTTGTCTCGTCATATTCTAGTACAAAATATGACTGAATGTCCTTCACAAGCATTTGCTTACAGTAAGGATGCACCGCATCGGTGATCAGATACGTGAGTTTCTTCGCACATAGGGACATTCTGTCGGGGATCTTACCGGGGAACATCGCATGGAAGGCTGCGACAATATGGTCTGAAGAGTTAGCAGACATGGAACTCTGTACCGTCTGAAGTGCCCATATTAACTCATTTTATAAGCGGCATCACGCTCACAAAACATGTTTGTACCAACTAATGGTTTATCCTTGGTTGTTTCATCAATTCAAGATTGTCCGGTCAGATGAAGCTGTAGTGGGTGTAGTTGAGCAGTAACTGCGGCTTTTTGTTATGCAGATCGCACATATTGGTTTAGCTGAGCAACCCCAGCTGTGCAACCAATATTTGTCAAGTAGAGTTTGCAAATGAACGAGCACTGGTTATTCCCAGTCTTACACTATTTGCCAATCTTTCTACCGCTGCAATCCATCTTAGCAAGCCATGAACTGCCCCATACTTAATTACCAAGCATCACCTGCAAAAAACATCCCGCGATTAAAAGGCCATAAAAAGAAAAAATGTGGATATGTCCGAAACTGGGCCGTATTCGCATCAGCCTTTTATAGCGTCAGCCAGGAAAAGAATACGTCACAAGAACTTACAGTGTCATTCAGTAGAGACTGCTAGCCAATATAGGCTACTGATTTTTGCTCATTTTGGACAGGCCCAACATGACAAAAAACAAAACATAGGCTACTAAGTCAACAAAACAGCATAGCCCAGGCAGAAGCAGCTTACTAATCCCAACACAAAGCATTAGTTAAGTTCAAACAGCTCAACATTTGTAATTACTTATAGATCTACACCGAAAGACAGCACAGTCTACAAGCAGAGTCAAAAGCAAAGAAAAGCACAACTTGACTTACTTAACGAGTAGTAAAAATTGCAAATAATGAGCAATGTTCTTGGTGATCTTTAGCCGAAAATATAGGAATAATAGGATTTTAGCCAATATATAGGCATTTTATAGGAGTACATTAAAATATAGGAATTTATTGGAATTTATAGACTGAACCCTGCACCATGTGCATCCGGTTTGTCAAGGGGGTGTATCTGCAATACTCTAGGAATAGACAAGACAATTAACTTGTATATTTTACGGAATTTTGAGGGGATGTTGAGGGGAACTAAATCAAAAGACACCATATGCATCCATGTTTTTCATAGGGTCATATCCTCAATATCTCAGGAACACTAAGGGTAGGCTACTAAATTGAAACCATCAGGGCACATTGAATTAAATCAAGACATTATGCGCATTCAGGTTGTTAAACAGACGTATATGTAATATCTCAGGAACAAAAAAAGGGTATTAAGCGGAAACTGTCCGGGAATCCTGAGGGGGGTGTAGAACAAAATCAAAAGAAACTCATCCATCAGGGTTGTGAAATAGAGCGTATCTGCAACATCTCATTACCAAGCAAAAAATACCATAAACAGAAGTAGGGCTAACGCCCCCTCAGCCTTTAAAAGGCCAGAGCGTTATTTGCGATTTACTAAAAACTAAACACACTTTACGCATTTTTATTTTAGAACGTTAATAAATCCAATTTACTGAGACTTCCAGGAATGAATTTTAAACAGTCAGTCTACTTTCATGAGCTCTTTTCAGTAGTCCAGGTTATTATGATGATCTTCCTTCTTTTACGTCGTTGTTGTCGTTTTGACAAATAAAACTACACTGCTTGAAATAAAATTACTTTCAATAAAGCGCAAATGATACTCTGGCCTTTAGAAGGCTTAGAAGACAATATCCCTACTCTTGTTTTCAGTAATTTCCGTTCTTTTTAGTTTTGACTTGAACATTCATTGCAATTAATGTTCGATTTGGGTGTCACTTATTCATTGGTAAGATATTTCAGTCTATTTTAAGTTTGATTCATTGTTTGACTTTTATTTCTGCTCGTCTTTGTTTAGAAAAAGATTGTTTTTTAATTAATCTAAGAAAAACACATTTGATCTGTCATACACAAGATAGACTTAAAGCAAATGTATATCTAACTAATTTAATTTCAAATCAGAATTCCAAGAAGAAGCCATTTCTAAATGACTTGGATTTTTCTGGAAAGCTTCGCAAATTATGATTAGCAAAAGATACACTTTTTCAAGGATGCAGAGGCTTGAAAAGTCATGACTTTTGAAGAGTAAGGAGGATCGGTCCGAAGAACTCCCACAGGAATACTGAAAGGCTTGGCCAAAAAAAATCTTTTTTTTAATTTTATACTCACTTAGACCTGTGAAAATTAATTTCCTAACACCCCCCCCCCTCTCGCTAAAACTTTTGACTGTGGTCACCTAAAGAATACAAATGTTGTTTGTAATAACATTCTGAGTCGAGGTGAATAGTGCTAGGCCTACGTTTTATAGCTCTAATTCATCGGTGCCCAATTCTAAGTGCGTATGCACTTTTGGGCAAAGGCCTGATTTTCATGGCTAAGTAGGTAATTTGTTGACAATGATGATCTGGTAAAGGATCTGGTCCATGACACCTCTGGGCCAGATTTTCCACCTTGACGTTGCTCGTACTCAGTTTAAAAATATTAAAGAGTTTCTTATTAATTAACTCCATTTGGAGTTAACTCCATTTTGTGATGTAACTCCATTTTGGTACCGTATATAGTAGATACAATTGTTCGGTAGTCTTGTAGTAGTAAACAATGCACTACAGTATTTTTTCATAAATCATCAATCTCCCTTATTTTTCCAAACAGCCCGTGGTAACGAACTGTAAATAAGTAGAAAATCGGCTCAATAGAAACTGAAACTGCAAAAAAAAACGGAATTATGACAACAATAAATACATTAAAAGAACTTTGAATTCTTAAAATTCAAAGTTTAATGTAACTCATCAAAAGCTACGAACCTGAGAAAATTCGCCTGATTTTCAAAAGGGGAGGGGGGCACCCCAAAATTTAAAATGATCATAATGAAAATATCCACTAGATTCAGCATATGAGAGAGCCATAATATATACAGGTATCCAGCTGCTATCTAAAAAACGTGAAATTTTGCAATTATTGCCAGAAAAAAGATCACGGATGCGTGTTTATTTATTCGTTTGTTTTCCACAGGGGTAATCGTACTGAATAAATTGGCCTACAGTATTAGGAGAGGACTCATTCGAGGAGAAATCAAAAGTTCTAGTGCCCTTTCTAAGAAACCAAAAAGATCGGAGAGCAACTAGCCCCCCTTCCGCGCCCCTTTTCTCCCAAAGACATTCGATCAAAATTTTGGGATGGCCATTTGATTCAGTAAAATTGAAAGGCCCAATAACTATGCCTTCGGGGATGGCATGACTTCTCATAGTCCCAAGGGAAAGGGTTTTAGAAATAAAAATTTGCCGATTGTTCACATATAATATTTGCTATTGGGAAATAGGCTATGCGAAACTTTTGAGGGGAATTTTCTGAGATGGGGAAGTTTTTGGGAGAATTTTGCAAGGGAAATTTTACATAGAGGAGGGAGGGAGAAGGAAATTTCCTGGCATTATTCGAAAAACGGCCAGAATTAAATGAAAAGCAAGTTTTTTCTACTGAAAGTAAGGAGAAATATTAAAACTTAAAACGAACAGAAATAATAAACAACTTAAAAGACAAAGTTTTAACGAAAAACAAATATGGGTATTAAAATTTAAAACCAATAAAAATATATCTCACATAAAATTCAAGCTTCAGATGAACAGAGATTACTATGATTAAAGAAATTAAAATTAAAACAAAATAATAACTATTACCCCCCCCCCCCATGTGAATACAGGTTTGTTATAGCGTCTAAGTTACACAATCTTTCCAGGCACTAATTTGGTCTGGACGCTAGCGAGGCCTTTAATGCTTAACTGGCATTGATTAGATTTAGGTTAAATCAAAACCTCGCCTCAAATTTTCACATATTTCGCCAGTAGTGCCCTCCATAATCCCCAGACGAATTTGATTTTCCCTAGTCATTTCTCACCTCAGGCCTCGCCTCTCCCGGTCTGCTTCAACAAAGACCCGCATTTTCATCACACTAAAATTTTCAACAGAAAGATACAGAATGTTTTCCTCAAGTACATAATTAATATGGTAGACGATCTAAGCTCCCAACCCCTTTTACAATTAATTATTTAAATTTTATTTTACTACTTTTTGATATTTTACTGGTCATTTGATGCATGACATACTTCGTTTTTATTAAGCAGTTGTTAAGCCTTACTTGTTGCGCTTGTTTGTTTTTTTTTGTTGTTTTTTTAACATAAGAAGCGAAAACGGCTTAATTAGAGCTTATGATTGGCTTTCTAAAATAAGTATTATCTTAATTATTTTGTCCTAAAAAAGGCGCAGGATATATATGAGGCTTGGACAGAAGGTCAGTAGGGAATCCGGCACCCCACAAGTGGTCTTATAATTATACTGACAAAAAATCATTTCCTAATTCTGATTTCAGTAAGGTATAACCTGCCATCTTTCTATTAAGAAATATACATACGAAGATTCCGTTTTTAAATAGGCTCTCTGCACAATTTAGACTCTTGCCCTTTGGACTGCAAGCATCCTGTCACCCTTGGAGGCATACCTATGAGGCTTTTCGACCACTATGATATATAAATGGACATCTTCAAATTTTGGTTAAATGCCATGTGGGGCTATTGAGCAGCCGACGTCACTTTTTACATAAAAAGCTTTGGATGCTCTCTAATACATTTCATTGCTTATTAAGCGCACAGAATCTCAGAATTTCTGATCCAACAGCCCTCTCTCAATTTTCTGCCATCATCCGTTCCATATTCTGAGGCAGGTCTAAAAATATGCCTCTTTACTATGTTCACAGCCTACCATTGCGTAGACTATGATCATGAAGAAAAACCTCAGAAAGTGCGCCCAAAAGCTGAACATCCACTAGGGAACTTCTAGGAAGGAGTTTAGAAATTACATCAGATATACCCTTAGTTTTAGTCACAACAGCATATACAGCATAATGAATTTTAAATTATTTGAAATAAAACTTGCGAAAAATACCTTTCAATCTCGTCCTCTAAGTAATCTGGAGTATCTTCGTCATTTAAATCTCTAGAGCTCCTTTTTCCATAAGGATTATGATTTCTCAGCATATCATAAGTATCTGTCAACGACCTTTGATCACGTCCTAGATTTTCCTCCTCTCTAAGCACCTTAGCAGCTTGTTTTTCCTTCCTTCTTTCTGCTCTTAATACACCTTGTCTTCTCGTCCCTCTTAAAGCAGTTCTTGTCATTGGCAACACTGTTGTTGAAACTACCTCACTATCAACATCATTCACTATGCTGACTTCTACCTTACGAGGCCAATTATTTAAACTAATAGGCAAGCTCACTGCACAAATTACAGCACCAAGAAGTAACAAACCAACACAGATCTTTGGTAGATGATCATCATCCAGTCGGCGAGCCGACACAAAAACCACTAAACACAAAAGAATAAGTGCGACAGAAGATGTGGCAACAGTTGAAATGGTGGGGAGACCCTTCCCATAGCTCCATTGTAGAGAAGCCGTTGTCAGGCAAAGAAGAAGTAGCAGAGACGCCGCACATATTACCGAAGACTGAAAAACAAATACAATTTTTAGTTCATTTAAATTTCGACCCTTCTAGAGAAGATGCTACGCACGCATTTTCATATATTGAGTTACAGCGTACTACCTATACTATATTACCAGCGCACTACCTATTTAACCATAAAAATCAAGCCTGTAGCCAGAAGGAGATACGGACTTAGAACGTACCCATTCTAAAGGCCTCTCCGCTAGTCCAACTTTTTACTCCCTATTCCCTATTCCAACCTTTTACTTTGTACAATGCCCTTTTATTATCTAGTATCCTGACGAATCACCCTTCCACTCAAAACAACATATTTCTATGTATTTGTTTTATATTATATATTTGTTTAAATAGATTTGTCTTTTTATTTTATCAGCACTGGCAGCCTACTGGATGGTGACAGGCTGGTGATTAGGGGCTTATTTGGGTAATTTTTTCGCACTTCATATTATTGACTTACGAATAAAGTAAACATACCATTCGATGCCTTGTTTTATGCTTTTTCCAAATATAATAATTATTTTTGTCGGAAATGAATTTTACTCCCACCCCAATATATACCAATTCAGGGTATATATTTGCACATTAGGCGAGGGGGGGGGGTAAATTTTATTTCTGATATAAATGAGAGGTAAGTTTAAACTTTACCCCCACCCCCTAATGTGCAAATATATACCCTGAATTGGTATATAGGAATGGGGGTAAAATTCATTTCCGACAAAAATGATTATTATATATGGAAAGAGCATAAAACAAGGCATCGAATGGTATGTTTACTTTATTCGTAAGTCAATAATATGAAGTGCGAAAAATTTACCCTTATTTGACCGATAATTTGTTTGTCTCTCTACTTTCTTGTCTCTCCACTTAAGCCCAATCTTAGGCGCGAGACAAAAGTGTCATATTGGTGAACAATTAAAACTATTGTCGTCATTTTTTCCTCAGTGGCGTTAGCACCCTACGTAGTTTTTTGAAGGTTCGACGTAGTTTTTTTACTATCAACTTTTTATAAGCCCATCATGACAGTACCAACAACTCACCGCAGCACCAAGCCGCCTGAGGCCAACACAGCTCCGCACGTTCCTCCTCCACCCCAATGTTTTCAAAATCTCCTTTTTTACACCCGCCGATAAAGTTCCCATTTTCTTAAAATCTTTCTTTATGATGTTGTCCCGCCCCAAATGAAGGTGAACTGATTTCTATTTCACCTTAGATAGTTCGCCGAAAAGAACAATTTACTGGACTTTATCATTCTTAATCTACGAACCGTACCCTAGCATCCTCAACATTTCTTTCACTATGGCACTACAAAGTGGTCTTGAACCAAATTTATCGTATAATGACAGCACTAGAATAAAAAATGTCACATGGCACAGAAAATGGCAATTTTACCGACATTCCCTAAATTAGTGAGACATACTAGGGCTAGCGGGCGGAGTAGACTCTCTGAGACAGGTCTTGTAAAGGCTATTCCAAGGGATGAATACAAAACTGATCGGTTTCTTTGACATCTTAGGACGCAACGCTGCTACCTGGGACTGAGCCTTAAAACCAACTTAACCGATGAAGCTAAAGCGTTAGAAAAGCAGAGGTTTCAACAGCTTTTCAAATGGAGATTAACTAAGGTGTGCAATAATCACTTCAGTTCGCTTAATCATCTTGGTGTCAATTATACGGATGAAAGCCAATTTGAAGTGCCGTCTGTGGAATGAATAGGACTAGAAGCCAGTTGACCCAGCTGGGATTGATTTTATTTAGTTTCAGAATAAGATAAGCTGGTTTTCAGAGTCATTACTTAAAAGTTTGAGTGGCACCAAAATTGTCTACTACTATTTACCCCATACGTTTTTTGTTCTACGCAGCACCGTGTGGTAGTGTCATTGGCGGATCAAAGGGATGGCGATCACCCCCCCCCTTGGATGCAGACTTAAGATTGTGCAGCCGACACTTACATCTACATAAATCTTCCGGGTGAAAAATTAGAACCCTCTAAAAAACCTCAAAAGTCGTAATGTCTTAAATATGTATATCTTTTTCTCATTATTCTAATTGTCTATGTTGAAACTTACACATATAATTTTGAAGTTAAAATTGTATTCCTTCATTACAGCCGAGTCGGTGATGCACAATCCTACCAAAACTTCGATTTTTTGTGCTTCAACAGTTCAAATTTGGTATTGGGCTTCTTTTTTCTTTCTTTTTTTTAATTCGCAATTTTAAGATCACTCTTATACTGTGTGCGTGAATAAGAAAACTAAATGGTGACTCTCTGTTTTAAGTGCGCGATATGGCAAATTCCTTTCATAATCACTTTCGATGCGTAGCCTTCCTATTCTCCTTAGAATAACATTAAAACACTAAATAAAAAGTATACTGCTGACATTATATCCTGCTTCCAATGAAGTAAAATTGACAATTAGCCACTCTCATTTATCGGAGAGAAAAGAACCATATTTACATGAAAAACAAGAAATTAAACTTTTTTGCATGAAATTTCTTTCAGTTACAAGTGAAGAACGACGTTAAAAGTTAAACAGGAAGAAAGTGCTCTGATCGGGATTCGGGAGGGTGATGTTGCTCTTTGCACTTTACTGAAAACTTACTAAAATACAATAGACACCCAATCGGTGAAGAGTGTTATTGATTAAGAAAAAGAGTATTTTCACGTTGTCAATGAGAATACCAAAACCAGGTTCAGCAAAGCGTAAGCAACCACTTGAACATTGCACTGTATTTGGAAAACTAAATGCATATTAGTGTGCAAAAATATAGGCATTTGGTCATACAAGTTTTTATTGATACTGATATGTTTCTGATATTGATATTGTTGATCAGGGGCAGATCCAGGATTTTTTTAGGGGGGGTCAAAAATAGGTTGATAAGAAATACATTTTTAGGGGGTGCGCAAAATAGGGTGATCCGATAAACGTGCGTTAGGAGCAAGTTTAATTAACGCAAACTTGAGTTAATTAAGTAAATTATACTACTTTAGACTACGCTAGGGGGCGCCCCTTTGCCCCCTGGATCCGCCACTGATATTTATGCTGATACTGACTCTGATACTGATATGTTGATACTGACATATTCCAAGGAAATGCAGATAATTCAGTCTTTCCATTATCGAAGCATTTCAAGGAAAAAAATTTCACAAAACTTTTTTTTCTAAGGATGTAACTTCGTTTCTATGAGAAATTGTGTAGGTTGTTATTCTTGGTTACGACAAATCATTTTTTGATTGTTGAGTCTTCTGCAATTTTGTTTATGATACCATGACACGTAGATGTAATAAATATTGTGCTAAATAAGCATCTTGAGATTCCAGTGGCATCTGAACTTTACTTTCAGTCCAATAGTGCTGACTGCGTTTAACTCGAAGTCTGTATTCAATCTTTTGTTTTGTTTCACATGTACATGTTTTTTGGGCTTAGTTTTCGGTATAATCTTTCCACGAGTTATATTTCAGAAGAAGAAAAAAATGCACAAACGAGTCGTTCAGAATAGACTTGTTTGCAGCAAAACCAGGAGAGAAAAAATTGGAAAAGAAAATGTATAACTAATTTTTAATTTAATAGGATTGAGAATGAGTAACCTTCTTAAGCGTATTTTTTTAAATGGACTTGACGAAATTGGCTTTTAAGAAAATTTTGTGGCGTTTAATGGGAAAAAAAGGCAGCTCCTTGCAATTTCTTGCTATTAATCCATATTTAAAAAAAACATACTGGTAACTGCACAGAATTAAGTCAATTACGTAGTTTGACGTTGAAACCTCAAAAAAATATTAACTGTACTTGGTTAGATTGTCTTTTGGAAGTCTAGAATGTGTATTTTTGTCAATAGTAATAGTAATTTATGTATAGTAGCCTAACAGCAATAG
Source organism: Artemia sp. Qi Xiang Cuo (assembly GCF_049724085.1). Taxonomy (NCBI): domain Eukaryota; kingdom Metazoa; phylum Arthropoda; class Branchiopoda; order Anostraca; family Artemiidae; genus Artemia; species Artemia sp. Qi Xiang Cuo. Next base: position 64,766,303 of record NC_142798.1, read on the forward strand.
TAATAGTAATAGCAATAGCAATAGTAACGTCAATAGTAATTTAGTTTTTTAACCCAGTATAAAAACAAGACAAAAGTGGAGTAATGAATTATATGAAAAAAAGAGACCAAAATAAAACAAAAAATAATCAACTAGAACAAAAACATCGCTAAGACCATTAAATGGCTGAAATTTAGAAATAATAATGACTATTGAAAATTAAAAAAAAAAATTCGACTCCCCTAATACGAAATTAATATATGAACCAGAGAATAACCAATTATGAAAATGCCATCTATAAAATGTAACCTATTACATTTCTTTGAAGCATCACTCAATGGTTCAAAAGGATCAGGAAATTTTTCTGAGGAGTGGGATCTGGCGCTTCAATAAATATATTTTGGCTCAGGTTATTTTAGAATTAAATTAATGGTAAAAGCCCTCTGAATGTCCTCAGGGATTTCCCTACCCATCCCCCTCCCTCCCGTATATTCAAGAAGCTACATTGAAGAATGAGAAGAGCAAATATTTATTCTTAGCTTCAGATTGTATATTTAACAACCTCTAATTAAGTATAAAGCATATGTTTATTCACTTGAACCACGTTATCAATTTAGGCTGTAAAGCGTGACATATTGCGCTATATTTCATCTTATCGACAAACCTTCTTTGCTTTTGTTTGATATGGTTCACGGAACGTGAGTCATTTAGAAAGGCATTGAAAATTCACAAGAAGTTTCCCAGATTATCTGTCAGCAGATAATTCTAAGAGCTCGATTTACTCTAGAAAAAACTCATGAATCAGCTCGCCTGCATTAGTTTATAAAATTGATTTCGCTGAGGTCTGAGACCGTATAACCAGAATCTCAGGAGGGATTCTCAGCTACAAACAAATCAAACTAATCCTTTATCTGTTGTTTGATGTGTCAGAAATATTGTTTGTTAGGTTTTCTCTTGATCTGACAATACCTTGTTGCGTTGCTGGCAGTTTTTTTTTCTTCTTTACTAAGAATAGGAGACAATCCCCAAAGGTAGGACCCAAATAAATGCTGTTATTAAACGTAGTTATCTTTAGTCCCGCAATCAATTTGCATTTATTTTGGGTTTAGTATCCTCAGTGAATAGCTTCAATTGGGGCATAACCATAACCATCGTTTGAAATCTAACACCGTTTTCAAAAATAAATTGTTAGGAATAGCACAACCTCATTTATGGTGACACGGCGAGGTGCGTAGTAATTATCATAAATGTACCTCCACCTGGAGGGGGGGGATTCTCTCTGAGACCTGGTCTGAAAGTACCTTCAATTAGAGAGTACCAAATAACTATCCGAAATTAAAAAATGAAAAAAGTAGTGTCTCAAATTTTTAGGCCTTTGATGCCCCCCCCCCCAAAAAAAAAAAAATCACACCCTCTCATACCCACCTAAAACTCCAGTTGTGCGGACTTACGTACGTTGACATAGTAGTAAAATATAGCGTTCAGCAAGAAAATCCTTAACTGGACTAGCCCTTCAGACGCCTAGTTAGAATCGCTGGAACTTTCTTGAAGTACTCTTAATTAAGCAGTGAATGTGAAGCAAAACTGCAATTAACAATTACTGTGGAGACTGCCTTTCTTTCGTGGAGATAAAAGCGATTTAGAAAACAACAAAACGAGGCCAATTTTTGCCAAGAAATCGAAGCCCAAAATACGACAAGTCCCATACATACAATTAATTCTAAAAAAAACAAAGTTTTTCCGAGGGAAGTAAAGAGCGAAGTTGAAACTTTAAACGAACAAAAATTATTACTTCACAGCCTATGTAACATACATAAATAAAACTAATGCAAATAAATCAACTGGTGATATTTCCCAATGATTGTAGGATTACAGAAAACTACCCCTTTACTGAAAACACAAAACAATATAGGAGTTTTGGTACGGTGAAAGTAAACCTTTTAAGGACACTTTTAACAGTATAAAAGTAAACCATTTATAGATTGTTGTTTTATTTTTTTTTTCGCTTAATTTGGCATCACTTCTGCACAATGAGCTCAGTCTAATGACTGACTGCCGTTCGGGATCTGAGACGGACATTTCATGAGTGTTTTATTGACAAGTTCGAAGTGAAGGAATCTTATTAGTATTAGGACTACAAAGTCACTTTAGAATTTGTATCCCAACTAAAAATTCTCCGTTTTTAGATAGAAATAACTGGATTTCCAGAGTTCATATTACGGTTGACATGTTCTTTATTTCGAAAAATACTAGGTGAGACCAAGATGTTACCTGATAAATCAATCCATTATTTTCTACGCTATGTAATGACTTTAAACTTATTATTTTTATGCCTAAGTTTTTAAGATAATTTTAATTGCATACTGAAAGTTACTGATATCACAGCTCCTGTAAGACAACAAAAAGCGTTATAGATTAGTTTGTTGTTGTGAGGCTACGTGTTTAATTTTGACTCCTAAATCAATATTCTTGTTTTTATACTTGGCTTTTGTGTTTTCAGTAAAGTGCTAGTTTTCTGTAATCCTAAGAACATAGGGAAATGTCACCAGCTGATTTATTTGCATTAGTTTATTGATATATGTTAGATAGGCTGTGAAGTAATATTTTTGTTCGTTTTAAGTTTCAACTTCGCTCTTTACTTCCCTCGGAAAAACTTCGTTTTTAAAATTAATCTATGCTCGTTTTTGATTAAAATTTTATTTAGAAACAAGACTGCTATGGCCTTTTCTATTTATGCGGAATAATATCTCTTCGCTTTAAGTTTTAACATTGGTTCTTAGATTCAGTTGAAAACTTATTTTCTTATATAATTTCTACTCGCCTCCAATCTAGGGGAGATAAGACACCTCAGACCTTATTAAGGAGCTGAGCTAAGAAGCCGTACAAGAATTGAAAGGAAAAAATAAGTTTAGAGTGGGAAAAAACTCAAAACATAATGACGTTTTTTTGTAAAAAAAAAAATTAAAACAGAAGAAATAGATCTTTAATTCTTTATTCAAAAAAAAAAATTTAGCCACACTTAAGGAAGTAGCTCCAGGCGAGTAGCTTCGACACAAAAGGTTAACTGAGCGGTTGTATATCGACTTACTTGCGGAAAATTCTGCTAGATCAACAGAAATGGTCCTTTAGGCTTAGGGATTTATTTGACCTGTCCCTAAATAAAAAGCCATTCGTTACTCAGAAATGAATGGAAATAAAAAAAAAATCATTTCTTGTGCAAGTACAATAAATGGTATTACAAACTAAGTTTATTTTCATTTCAAAATTTTCGGAAGATTACCTGAATTCTCCTACGGAACTGTTTTCATTGGTCTTTCTTCCTTTTTGGATGCACAATCTTACGTACGGAGAGAATATTACGGTGGAATTGGCAAGTAAATAATTTGAATAAGTTAGTTTAACAATAAGTAATCCTTCTTTTAATATACAACTTTGAGTGGTTCCAGAACCACATGTCTACACTTCTCCAGCCACTTAGTGACAAGGGGTTGGGCCAGGGGTGTAATTTGCAATGTGGTAGAGGGGGCAACTTCCTCTCCCAGACCTGTTTTTCTCCAGACCCCAGTTTGCCCCCCCCCCCCCCTCCCAGCTGAGCTTTCGTTTGTCCAAAATGTTGTCAATACTAAGACAAGCCTGCATAATTCAAGCATCCACTGAAACAGGTCAGTTTCCTTTAGTACATCTACACCTTTTTTATTACTATATGGCTAGTTTTTCAGTTTTCTCTGTCATTGTCACTTGATTTAGGTAACTCGGATCCCACTTTGATCCCCCCCCCCCTCTCCACAGGATTTTTAAAAAATTGTTCCATTCATTGGGGTATGGATTTATTGATCTACTCAGAATGTCGTTGCAAACCATGAAATGGATTACCTCTATTCCCCTTTGAATAAAAATGCTTGACCAAATACCTTCCTGGGACATGCTTCAAAAAATGAGTGCATCACATTTACAAAAACAGTGAAATTATCTGAAAATACTTGTATCGAAGGGAGAAAACCATAATGGAAAAAACAAACAGCCAAGCAGGAATCGAACGCAAGACAATCTGTTTCAAATATTTCGCAGTCGAACGCTTTACCTACAGAACCATGCCTCCAATAATGTGATTTGATACATTAGTGTTTGTACCTTAACTGCATAGCTTGTGCAGAGGGCTTAGAAAAAAAACTCAGGAGAGTTGTTCTTGCAAGACCTCGACTAAGAGTTGACATTCATAATTGTTGTAAAAGTGATATTTCTCTGTGATTTCGAGCCTTCCTAGCCAAAAAGTAACATAGAAAGCGTTTTTTTCTGTACTATAACGCGCTTACGAATGATGGAATTGATAAACATCACGCAGGTATGAGCAATGGCCTTCAAATGACCCATTAAACGTCACTCTAAAAGTACTGGTAGTCAACTAGCCCCAGCTTTTTTCACTTGAGACATGGCACCAAAAGTGCCATTTTTTGTGCTATTTGGCACTTACGGATGGCAAAATTGATTAGAAGCACGTACACATGAGCATTAGCTTTCAAATCAGCCATTAAACATCTCTCTAAGAAGTTCTGGCAGCCCACTAGTCCCTAGCTTTTCCATTTGAGACATGGCATCAATAGCGCCATTTGCCATTTGGCACTTGCAGGTGGTGGAATTTATTAAGAAAAGGTAGATATAAGAAATAGCTTTTTATGTGAGCTATTAAACATCTGTCTACGATGTTTTTGTAGCCCGCTATCCCCTCCCCTTGCGAAATGGCACAAAATGTGCCATTTTGGGCCATATGGCACTTTCAGATGGTGGAATTTATGAAAAGCACGTAGATGTGAGATACAGTTTTTAATGAGTAATTAAGAATCTCTCTATGATGTTCTGGTAAATCGCTAGCCCTAAAAAAAAAAAAAAAAAAAACAGGAGACATGTCAGTGCTACCAATGCAAAAGTGATTTTCCTTGTTGTTCAAGGTGGGGGACTGTAATTCCCCCTAATAAGGTTTTCGGCTATGCTAATTCCAATGGTACACTTTTCATTATGATCTGAGGCCATTTTTGAGGGGTTTCAGGCTTTTTTTCACAATCACCATAAATTTCTTTTCGCAATAAACTTTTATTTTTAATACGAACGGAAACAATAGCAATTTTTTTTCGCTAGGCAGTTTTTTTTCTAAACGTATTTTTAAACTGTTGGTTACTATAGGCTATTGTTCACTCTTTAATAGGTTGCAGCTACCGCTGCAACCATGATTGGAACTTCAGCAGACGCCAAGCAAGTTATTTCTTACAATTCCTGTTGGTTTGGTAAACAGTTTAACTATATCTCAAACCTTCTCCACTGGTACTTCCAGAAACAAGAATGATCACCCGATTTCTACTTTCCATTATGGTTGCCCCAGTACGGGCAACCTAGTAAAGAAGGAACCACGGCCCATAGTAACCAAAAATTTAAAAACATTTGTTTGAAAAACTTTCAAGTGAGGAAGAATTGTTGTTTCAAGCTAATTCAGGAATAGTAACTATGATTTCGATTAATCTTAATGGTGAAAGTTTGTTGGGGGAAATAATTATGGGAGTTTTGAAAGATGATCTGAAGACACTCTAAAATGGTGTCGGGTCGAAATGAAAAGTGCACCATTGGAATTGCCACTGTCGACAATCCCATATAGGAAAGTTACACCCCCTCACCTTGAAAAACAAGGAAATCACTTTTTTGCAAGGGTAGCACTGATGTCTCGTCTTTTTTGTTCTTGTTTTTATTCTTGGCTTGTTTCTTCTTCGCCACTAGCAGGGCACTGGAACAACATGATGCTGATTTGAAAGTAAATTATAGGCAAATGACACAGCCAATTTACCACCCCATTCACTTGATAAATAATAAGACTAATAGAGACAAGGAATGAGCCGAAAGAATGCAGGGGATTCCTCAGGGGGCAAATATTCCCTTTGGACCAGAACCCAAAAGATCAATGGGCTCATAGAATTCAATAGCTTTTTGGGATTAAAGCCAGTATGTTCCAGGATTCAAAACATTCAGTGAAGTAACTCTGAAATCCTACAAAAAAATTCGAATTTTTAATTAGTTTAAATCAAAGCAAGGAGAATTTTTCGCCATTTCTTCCGTTCCGTTTCTTAAATTTCATTGGAAAAAATATTCTAAACACACAAGCCCCTAGTTTCGCTTGGGTATTGGTGCCCCGTAGGCCCAATATCAACCATAGCTAGAGGACTACTCTCGTCTTCTTATTCTTAAGCCCCTTCAAGCACGGAGACTATTTTTCACCATAGCACATCATTAACCATGATGCAGATCATTCACTTGAACCAGACCCTCAAAGCTGTATTTTTACAGTGTTAAAGCAAAAATGTCCTAAGATTTTAAATATTTATTCGAAATACTCCAACCAGTTTGTTTTTAATTTTGAAAACAACGATTTTCCTTTGCTTCAATTTTATCTATCAGATTTCATAACAAAAATTCTAGATTTTATGGACTTATAGCCTCTCTTCGTCCATAATTTTATCACTAAACTTAAAAAAAGTATTCACCACTAATAGGATTCGTGACACTGCTTTTCCTTGGAGCTACAAAATTATCAAATAATCAAAAGTGATTCTGAAAATCAATAAAAAAAAAAACACCAAATAAAAAATTGTCATTTCAGAAAAGAAGGAAAAAGTAAGGTAAAAGACGTATATAAACAGTTCATGATAAAAATGTTATCCTATTTCCTTTCTCTTGCCCCATGAATAATTATTATATTGAATTTCACATACCTGCTGGAGGCGACAAACATATCTTTGGAAAAGGCGTTCCAACTCTTTGTTCTCAAAACGGTGACGATGAATTAGCCTGGAGAAAGCAACTTTTCTATGTGGCGGCATAGCCTTTACAGCGTGATCCATATTTAGAAATGGCTATGACATCATTCTTCTTTACCTTAGAAACATCAACTGGAAAAAAATACCTTTCTTGGTATGACAAAGTAAAAGCATAACTGATAGCCTTAGTCAAGTGTTCCCATTTGACCGCACTTAGTATGAAGCGACGTGACCTCCATGTAATCCCACTCCAGCCATATCGAATAGAAGGGATGATAGCCAAAACTAGGGGGGGGGGGTCAATCGATTGAGAATTGAAAGTTAGAGCACTTTTTTAAGATTCAAAAGCGATAAGATTAAAGTAAGAAGCAATTATAAAAAAAAATGGCAGTAGAGCCATTATTCAGAATGACCCACAAAACTCCTAGTTAGGAGCGATAGCTTCAAAAATGCCGTTCGCTCCTAGCTAGGTTCCAGCTAAAAAAAATAGCCGAAGGCTTTTTCAGATGTTTGATATATTACTATATAAATATGACAAATTAAAATAATAAAGGATAAAGATCCTCAGGAGCAGTGGTTCCCAGCTGATTTTTGGCCACGCCCCAAATTTGGACCATGGGCAAAATCCTGATAACCTCCTCGTGATATTTAAATTTGCTCCTTAACCTTTTACGCGTATTCACCTGAAGGAATCTCAAAAGGCCAATAACTTATCCTTTTATAATAACAGTATCTTTTTTGAGCGGTCATCTAGGCATGTTTCACACTGATCATTTTTTTTTGTCTGTATGCGACACCTTTTTTGGGTCGTTCCAAAACCACCATTTATCTTCTTAGTCTTTAAATGCATATGAAAACGACGCTATTCACACGATTTTTTTTTCAAAATCAAGACTCTAGAGTATAGTCAGCCCAAGGGTGCACGTCGCACACGACCCACCAAAACATTGTCATTCCCCATGGATGGGACCTGTGCCCATAGTTGGGAAACACGGCTCTAGAGCCATTGATGACGCATACTAAGTCGACAATTGTCGACGTTCCAGTTATCGGGTCGTTTTACAGGAACAGGTAGCAAGCCTGTCGCCCGACCTCGCAGCAGTTGAGATCAAACCCTGGGTTCTTTAATTTCATGCAGAGATCAATCCACTGCGCCGCCACAGGACTAGTAGAGTGACGGATCTCAAACAAAAGGAGAGTCAACCGCCTTAAAGATGGAGTAAAAAAACACAACAAAAACAATCAAGAGCACAATTAACACGACACCAGATAAATAGGTGTCAGCAAGAAGTAATTAAATAAATAGTGCTGACCATGGATGAGATTTTATAAATATGGAAGAACGAGAATCTAGAAACAGTTGATCCATAACCAGATCTGGAGTAATTGAGCGGCATTTACCCATCAACTAGCTGTTTCTGGTCTAATATGATTAAATGACTATCTAAATACTGACAGAATATGTGCACATACCGGTCCCATGGGAGGGGGAATTACTCCGTATTTTCCATGGGGGCGGGGTCAAGAAAACGGAAATGGTGCATAAAGTTTTCACGGAAGGGTTATACTTTCTACACAATTCTTGAAATAGGGATTACCCCCCTCCTTTTCAAGTGTACATGTACGAGCATGAGCTACAAGTATTGCTTCCTTAGCTCACTGTCAGAGAGAAGCAAAAAATGAACAATAAAGTGAATGAAGTGCCTCCCCAGGGGAAGGCTTTACCCCCTATTATACTTAAAAGTTTCATTAGTTTCATGATTTCCCTATAATTCTACTATTTTTGCTGGCATTAAAAACAGCAACCAACTTTGCCAAAATTTGTTCCCATTTCAACATATCCTCCCTTCCTCTCCTTAGCTCACTGTCAGAAAGAAGCAAAAAATGAACAATAAAGTGAATGAAGTGCCTCCCCAGGGGAAGGCTTTACCCCCTATTATACTTAAAAGTTTCATTAGTTTCATGATTTCCCTATAATTCTACTATTTTTGCTGGCATTAAAAACAGCAACCAACTTTGCCAAAATTTGTTCCCATTTCAACATATCCTCCCTTCCTCCCGTCATACAACAAAAAAAAATAAACCCTATGTATATTTCTGAACAGTGATATATTTCGGTTATCAACGATTGACAAGCTTAGTTAAGAACTGTAGAGGAACGTTCTTTAGTTAAGAACGTGGTTTAAAAAGTTGGGCTATCAATGGCTCTTCGCTATGTCTATGCGTGCACACAAAATTTCTAAATTCCGAGGGAAATATTCATATTTTGATTAAATTCGCTTTATCTTACTACAGCAGCAGCCATTTCGTACATGCTGATGCAGAGCTAAATGTCACACAAGTAGCGCTGGTGTTACGTGAAATGTGACTAATGACAGTAATAATCCTCAGTATATTAATGTCAATTCTTTTCTCGGAGCTGGTTAAAAGAAATATTTGGAAAAGCGAAAATAGAAAGAAGTCAGCATGGTATGAAACAGTTCGTGGTAACGAACTGTAAGTAAGGAGCGATGCGGCTCAATGGTAACCAAAAACTCTAAGAAACAGAGACACTTGCTAAGATTCCGGTAAACACACGAGAAAGACCACATCGAAATCTCAAAGATGCTTAATGAAAAACAGGTTTTTGCTGCATAATGAGGTAATGCTCACTCCGTGAGAAAGATTTAAACTTAAGTTTTTTTGGGTTGAAGGGGCAAAAAAGGTACTAGGTCAATTTGTAGCACAAACGTGCTACAAATTGTAACAAAAATTTGGTCATTAAATGTAGCACGTGCCAAAGTGCTACTCATGATGAAATTGTGCTAAAATAGCACTTTCGTGCTCCAGGTGGCAACTCTTAACGGGAGGAGGTCTGGATGCCTTTCACTCTTATCAAGGATGCTAGAACTTTATGGCCTTTAAAAGGATTTACTCTCAGGGGTTTACTTTATTGATTTAGAAGGGCTTACTCTCATGTCTATGTTCGCTGCATCACTTACAATGTCACTGAGGATGCTCATTAAGTTTGCTCATTAAATTTCCATAGCAAGCATGTGGAAATTTAGTGGTTCCATTCACGGGGGATAGAACTGCTTTTTTTGTATAGCTTAGTCTTTGAAATAGGGTCAGTCAGAAGGGTACTCAAAAGAATTCGTGCGATCGAAACCCAAGGGCGCAGCTTGGGCTTTGAGTTTGGAGGGAAATATAAAGAATGTGCTGATAAAATCGTCCAGTGTGCCGACAAATGCGGAGGCATAAGCTAAAATAAACTAAAACATAAGCTAAATTCCAAGGGTCAAACCCAATACCCCTCCCCTGGATAAGTCTTTGTTAATCTGGGACCATGATGAGATTAAATTATCCTGGTAGCCCCCCCCCCCCTAAAAATTATCCCCGTTGAAAATCCCCCACTCCCGCAGGAAATCCCCCCCCCCAAAAAAAAAAATTCCACACTATAACAAGTGCTATGTATGAGCAATGGGCAAGTTGCGGAACTTACTGCCCGTTCTCCATGGACTATGGGGGGGGGGCATAGTTTTTGACATAGTTTAAAGACATAGTTTTTGGGCCTTTCAAAAATGCTGAATAAAGTCAATATCTCAAAATATTGATTGGATTTCTTTGGGGGAAAAATGAGCGTCGGAAGGGGGCTCGTTGCCCTCCAATCCTTTTGGTGTCTTAAAAAGGGAACTAGAACTTTAGATTTCCATTTGAATTGTTTCTCTCTCGATCATCTAAGACCCCTAGCACAATATGATCACTCCGAAAAAAAAAAAACACGCATCCGAGATCTTTCTTCCGTTAAAAAACACAGAAATCCATAGGAGCCTGAAACTTCTACAATGAGGTTCTCTGATATGCTGAATTCGATCATATGATTTAGGTTAGGATCACTTGACTTTTTTAGGTTGCTTGCCCTTTTTGGAAAATAAGGCAACGTTTTTTATACTCGTAACTTTTGATGGACAAGGTAAACTTAATGAATTTTATATGTTTGAAATCAGGTTTCTAGAACAGATCTAGGGTTTCTCTAAGAATACCTAACGTCTTAGTTAGTGGCGCTAATATAATGCCACTGCTATTTGGCTACCCAAAAATACTATTTGGGTAACTTTCATTGAAAAATGCTCGTTTTTGGTATTTTCAATTTTGCCACCCCGACTAGATTTTAGATAATACATTTTGCCGCCCTCTTAAATTTTCTTAAATTGACGCCACCGGTTCTTCTGGTAGTTTTCAGGCCAATAAAATAGCGCCGGTGAAAAGGTAGTCAGCTTGTAACAAGTAGATTACCTTATTGAATGTGTTGGACACTGTGTTGCCAGGTGGTGCGCATTTGCGCCATTTGGGCGTTTTTTGAGTTGATTGCGAATTGAATTTTTCAAATTGGCGCATTGCGCTCATTTCGCGCATGTCAAAAAAATTCGGCGCAAAGTGGGTGCATTTTGCCTTCACAATAACATTGACAAAGCTCAAAATCTTAAAATCTAGCGTTTACTGACAACTTCTACTGACAGATTCAGGAGTCTGTCTATAAAGGCAGGTAGAATTTTTAGAACCCCGTAGGGATTCTCAAATCCCATTCTGGTCCCAATGAAAACCTAAATTTTAAATTATCAAAGCGTGCATTATCCTTACCGTGAAACACCAGATATGGGAAACTGGTCAAATTTCAATAAAAAATACAGAAAAGAGTGGAAAAAGCTGACCTTTGTTTGACATAGCTCAAGCAGCTCTTACTGTCTGAAGCTTACCCATTAGCAACCCCTTCGCCCAGAGAGTGTTTTCTGTTATGAATCTTGTCAAGTACAAAATTCGAAAGATGATGCAGCTTAAAATACTTAACTCTACTATGACCATCCGACTTCGACTAACTTGCCCGGGAAAGTGCTGCAGGGACTTTGATCTTACACCCACTATGCTTAATAGATTTACCATTCACATGTATGACATTAAAAACCCATAGAATGAAAATGAAAATGAAACTCTTGAGGAAATTTTGGGCGATATGGAAGAAGGGTTTGCTGTTTAACTTTGTTTAATTTTGAAAATAATCTTGAATACTAGTCGAAGATAAATACGATGTATGATTAAAAAATATACAAAACTAACTCGACATTCATTAAAAGGAAAGCACAAATAAAATAACAATCAGAACTGTTGAAGGACCTTACCAAGTACAATTTTGTCTCATATTTATGTCTTTGGCTTCTGTTTCATGACAAAAATCTCAGAACATTGTCTTTGGCCTGCAATTTTATAGATAGTTGCATTAATAACGGCCGGTCTAATTTCTTATCTTTGACTTGGTCGTCCTTGTCGTTCTAATTTATATTTTGAAAGCTACGGAACATATTGTTCTCATAACTAAGTTTGAGAATTTACACCTTTTTGAAGCTTAGGATTGCAATGTCATAAAAACATTGTACAAGGAAGTAAAATTTGATGTTACTTACCTAAATGACATTTCGCAGAGATGTAACCTTCAAGGATCATACTTCTCTTTAGTTCTTCATTAGAAAATCCTGTCTATTAGTTATCTTTGTCAAATGCGCCTTTAATTTCCACGTTTTTGTATGACTTGTCTATATTGCAAGACCAGTATACTGAGTATCTATTTCTTTTTTTAGTTCTTCAATCACAATTTCTATTGTTGATAGGGAATAATTCAGCATATCAGCCAGAAAGTAATGTAAAAAAATACCGTCTTAGATATTGGCGAGTATTTTTTTTGTTAGATCTTCTTTAATCCCCGTTTTTATTGAATTCTCTGAAATACCAGAGGACTGAGGAAAAGATCTTTCCCGTTAAGCCAGAGACTGAGAACAGAAAATATTGACCACAAAAGTGCATGTAATCAGTCAAAAAATGCTTCATTGCTTCAGATTTTGGAATCTGGCGCCGAAATCTGTCAATAAATACAGAATCCAACGAATTTTGAGTTCTAGTATTTTGAAAAGCAAAATTCACACTTTTTTTTTGCACTCATCCCTGCAAGATCTAATTTCTCCTGAATTTCGAACTCCACCCAAAAAATATATAGCAAAAATGCGCTGATGCCACATTTTCGCTTCTCTTGGTGCGCTATCTAATTTCAGGCACATGGCATCACTGGTTGGACATACGTGCGGAGCAGGGCTTCCACTATCCCCGAATTTTCGGGGATTTTCCCGAAAATCTATGTGTCTCCCCGAAAATAGGTTTTTTTCCCTGAATCCCCGAAATTTCCCCGAAAATCACTCAACCACGGTTCGACCCCCTAGTGACTATTCCTAGCAAACATTTCTTTGCATACCATAATTTTCCACTACTCTCTTGTTCGTTAATTTTCGTCTCCTTCGTTACATTGCATAAGAACCAGACCGATACAATTTAATTATAGACGGTTCTTTACATGTTCACAAAAGTATCACTTTCATCTATTTAGATTTGATAATTTCGAATGCATTATTCCAAATGCTATAAGATTCTTACATTTACATCATTCATGGTCAAGTATCTTGACAAAATTAGCCAAGAATTATACTTGAAGTTGTTTAACGGAACGCTCAGTTAGATTCTGGATTTTGAAACTGAACTTCTAAAGAAAGAGAATTGTTTTGAAAACCGAATCATAAGTTTAAATTTGGTTTTCTTTTGCTATATTTAGTTTTGGACACACTGTATTAATGTTTAATACTTAACAATTGAAAGCATAATATATTGAAGAAATTGATCTTTTTGCCAGGAAATCTTACCATTTAAATTTTTGTTACATTCGGTGTGTAAAATTCAAGTTCTTTTCTTTTTATCTGAAAATAGTATTTGTCATACCACCCTTTATCCTCAAACGTATTCACCCAGCACTCCCCTCACAATTATTATTCTGGTCCCTTCACCCGTGTAATATTTTCAGTGACGCAATATTTTAAACTGCAGTTTAGGAACTTTTTATGGTCTTGCAAACCTGTTAGTTAGGCAAAGGAAATTTTATGGAAAATATAATCTGCTCAAAATCGGGATAGCCAAGTAAATTTGTTTAAATATCTAAGGCCTACCTTTACAACTTCTAATGCTTTAAAAATTAATAACCCTGTATGAAGGCTAATTCTGAGATAATTTTTTTTAAAGAAAATGTGGTATAATTTATTTCTTCCTAAGAACTATCCGTAAATACGATCTTCTTACCATAAAAAAGTTACAACTCCCTCCCCCTCCTAATGAGGCAAAATTTAGCTACAGACTATGTAAAAGGTCGGGGAATAGAGGATTCAAACGGAAGTAACCCCAAAAATATTATCCATAAGAAAATTTACAATACAGCTTAAAGTAAAAAATAGGGTATTAGGCTCATATTGTTTTCTTGTCAAGTTTTAAATATTTTCGGACTTATTTATCACGAACAGTTGGTTAATAACGCCAAATAATGTTAGCGGGAAGTAAAAGAATTAGTAAATTTTATATAATTTGTAGCCTACAGCTATCATGTCCAGGCATTAGATGGGCTGATATAAAAATGAGACAGCAATAAGTATTAAATTTGGAACATGGATGGTCAAATGGTTGGTGGGAGGGTCGGGGGTTAATCGGTGACTATATAGTAATTATGAGGTAGCTAAAAGAAAGAAAAGCATAGTAGAAACAAACAATGAAAAAAATTTATGTTCGGAGGGGGTATTTTCCGCACGGGGGTGGGTATCTTCCGAGGGTATTTTTCGCTGGGGATATTTTCCGCGGGGGTATTTTCCGTTTTTTCCGTTAGAGGATTTTTTTGGGGAGGGGGGGGGGGTAACCACCCAAGTCCTTAGAAGCAGCATGAAAAACCAATAATGTCTCAATTGTCGTCAAAATTCCATTTTTGATTTAAGTTTAAATTTACTTGTTTAGTTTGGTTCTTGTTTTTTTTAAGTTTTAATATTACTCCGTACTTATAGGTTGAATTTGTCTATTTAATTTACTTATCTAGAAACCGCAAACAATATTTGTTTTTGTTTTTAAATATCATTAATGAATTTATGAGATTAATGACTTAATAAAAAATTGCTACTGGTATTTACATTTCACATGTGTTCACTATTTTTCTTTTTTCTTTTTTTTAAACGATTTTGAAGTTTTTGCCGCAATATCAGCAATAAGTGTTTTCAGCTATGGGTTCCAATCCTGGGCTCTGGCTCTAAAACCTATTTTGTACAACGTTTTATTTACTACGCGGAAAGCCCTATTTGATCCTTAAAACGAAGTCGAAGCCAATTTTGGCTGTCTGATTTTCGCAATAAAATTCTATTTTGGTTTTTCCCCGAAAAATCCTCGAATCTTGAAGACTTGTCCCCGAAAACTCCCCGAATTTTTAAGACTTGTCGCCGAATTTTAATTTTCGAGGGTGGAAGCCCTGGTGCGGAGTAACGACTGATAGTAACTGTGTTGATAAAAGGCTGTCAATAGGGGAGGAAATGGAGGCAGCTAACCCACAGAAAGTCTAAAAGATGTTTAAACTGCTCTGTGCTCCCTCCATTTTTAGAGATGAAAATGCTACTAAATGAATTATTCTGCTACAAAGTTTTAATAAAAAGGGCTATTTTCAATTTCACAGCGATTGCTTCTGTCTTCTCTTGCTCTTTCCGCAAACGAAATAAATGTGAAGTATACAGATTATTACATTACGAATGTAAATAAGACTTGCTTATCGACTTTTTTCGCACAAATCAGGAAACAAACAAGTTCACAACTTTTTTTTTTATTTTGAATTGTTATCGCTCAATGTCTACCCCCTAAAGACTAGTGTCTGAAATCGATATGTATGAATTCTGGAATCGCTTTACTGAAGACAAGAAACATTTTAGGCAGTGTTACTTTTTTTAATTAAAACACATTTTTTTTTTAAAATGCTAGTCAAACTTACGAACAAACTTTTTTCTGGATATAAACGTTTCAGAGATAATTAATTCAATTTTCTTATTTTAATGTAAATCTAATTTTCATCAATTTTGTCTCCTTTTTGTCAATCCTTTCAAACGTCTAGAAAACCAAAGGCTAGGAAAAATTTTCAGACCTGTCAATTTGTATGCTTTTGATTTCGATTAGCCGCTGTTTGTGAGTGTTATTAATCTCTTTTTTGAAAATCCCATAAATATTGTTTTCGTCATTACTTTTCACTTTTATGTTGTTTTTTTTTATACACCCCCCTCCCCACCTTGAATATTTCGCCTCTAATGAAGTTTGTCGCTCTGATATTAACCTAGTCAATGTCATCAATTTGTCAGTGAATAATGAGGACACTACCACCCCTCAAAATTTGTTTGCCCCCCCCCCACAAATTTTAAAAAATACTGTTTTTTCGGTATTTTCATTGAAAAATGTTTTTTCTGAAATTTTTGCTGAAAAAAAATATAAGGTTAACCACCTTGGATTTGAAAATTGTTGTGCCCTTTCCTAAGTTTTTGTCAGTTGATATTACTGCTAATCAGTAAAAAGGTTTATATTTTGTTTATCAATGGTTGACAAGTTTAGTTAGGAACTCTGGAGAAATGTTCTTTAATTAAGAACTTAGTTTTAAAAGTTGGGCTATCAATGGCTCGTCGCTATGTCTAAGTATGAAAGAAAAGTACATCAAAGTTTGAAAGGTTTTCCTTTTCCTTATATTATGGACAATTTGACATGTCTCAAAACTGACAATGAAAAATTTCCTAACACTATTCAGCATTCAACAAAGATGAATCGCAAGAAATGAGATGAATTATAATTGTCGTGTATTTTTGAGGAAATAAGCTATTTAAGTTACACAATTAGTCTACTTAAAACTCAACAAAAAATAAGTCAGGATAAAAAGTAAATGGCTACAATAGAAGACACATATTAAGCGCGTTTGGTCCCTGAACTACGGTAGTTGACTTTACTGCAGTTAAGTCATCCCAAGTTTTGACTATACTTCTGACAAGGTCGAACGTTAAAAAGTTGGCTTCTCGGTTAGTAAGCCAACTGTCAATGATCGTCAGGCAAAATATTCAGAGAAAATTAGGAGTGTGTAAATTCTAAAATCCCTAAAGGCCCATTCACAATGAGATTTTACTAGTAGCCTACCGATACTTAGCTTTGGCTAATTTGAACCAATCAGATATTTCAAAGAATTTTGCGATTGCTGTAAATTCTATAAAAAATTCTCAGTGGCCCAAATTAGCGGTAGCTAAATCTCGGTATTAGTAAAAATCTTATTATGAAAGGGCCTTTAGCGATATTCCGGGCATCCATTAGCGACTACAGGCTGACTCTAGGTGTTCCGAAAAGTCAACTAGAGTTTGAGGGTAGAACAACCTGAGTAACTGTGACTGCGAAGGGGAAAACGCTTGAATTCAACTGTGGTTCAACTACAGTCAACTAAAGTCCAAGGTCCAAACGTATCGATAATAATCCTAATCCCTTGCAACTCTCTATGTCAGTTCCCAATTTAGAAAAATCATAACTGACTAAATAATTTTATAGCAGCATAACTAGAGTTAAAGAATAGTGGGGGGGGGGAGAGTAAAAAAAAATTGACCTTTCAAAGGTAGATAGAATTCATATGCATTTAATAGTCTAAAACCGCTAAAAAGTAACATTGAAAAGAGATAAAATACAGTTTTTGAACCACCCTAAGGTTTTTGAATCACCTTGTTTGAAAAGTTTTTGAATCACCCTAAGTACTTGCAGTTATTCAGTCTGTGCTCGCTGTAAAAATTTCTAAAACATTAAACAAAACAAATTTTTTCTAATATTGAACAGAGCTCCGACGAGTGCGGAAAGCAAACTTGAATAAAGATTGTGATCCTTAAGCTAAGTTGACGGCTAATTTTGCCAAGGAAAATCGAGCAAGCGACGTTTGTACTTGGATTTTGATTGTCACGTGTAATTGAAAGTGAAATTTGCCAAGAAAATTATCGGAAAATGACTGTTTCAGGTAACTTCTAATAAAGATTACTAGCAATAGATTTTTACCAGTGCTTAAACAAGTTTTTAAAATTGATTTTAACTATACTTTTATCGGCGAGTGAAATAAATTTTTCTACTCTGATACGAACTTAGAGCAGACCAACTAGAGCCGCGTTTTCAGGCTCAGCGGGTTCGAACACGGGTTGTTCTCGTCTAGTTTCAAGTTTCTAGTTTTTCGTCTAGTTTTGTCTAGTTTCAGCAGGTTCGAAGCTTCAAACCCGTGTTTGATACACTAGATACACAGATGCAAAATGCTTAATGCCCTAGACGAGAACAACCATTGTTCGAACCCGTTGATCCGTGAACAACCCGTCTTTAAACACGGGTTGTTCTCGTCTAGTGCATCAAGCGCTGTGCAGCAGTGCATCTAGTGCATCAAACACGGGGTTGAAGCTTCGAACCCGCTGAAACTAGAAAAAACTAGACGAAAAACTAGAAACTTGAAACTAGACTAGAACAACCCGTGTTCGAACCCGCTGAGCCTGAAAACGCGGCTTAGGCATTCGTGAGCAGACTGAAAAAAAAAAACTGACACACAGGCAGCCTGAAAAAAAAAAACAAATGACCGTGGATTGTCAGTTTAATCTAGATATACTGGTATTTATTCCTTAAAGTTCTAATAATTTGTTATTTATAAATTAAAAAAAGTAAGAACATTTAAAAAGCATTTCGTTTTCTGTAAAGTGCAAATTATGTTCTGGTGTTGAGAAGGCATGGCGGTTGTTAGCCCTATCCATGATAATTTTTGCTCATTTTGAGTTTAGCTTGGTTATTATTGTAAGTTCTGTTCGTTTTAAGTATCATTTAATTATTGATGGCAATTTGTGGTAGTTTTACGCTTGGAATATTGTTTGCCTTTATTTCTGCTCATTTTGGCTCAGTGGAGCTCTTTACTTCTCTTTTAAAAACGTGTTCTGTGGGAAAAGTTTTTAAATCAATCAACAAAAACAATGCGCTTGTTCTCGTAGGTGTAATCAAATTTCGCTTCATTCAGTCGGAAGATCAGGCCAATCACACAGCCCTCACAAATACAAACATGGGCAACTCATTTGGCTTTAGTGCTTAAAACAAAAAAGAGTGGTCGCAAAAACAAAGATTATTCCAACAACCCAAAAAAAAGTAAAAAAAAAGTAAAAAAAAAGATTATATTAACAAATCCTAAATATATCACCGGCGAACAGCAAAACCTTCATTCAAATTTTTCAGAAAAGCGAAAACAATCAATTTCCTAAATTGAATTTTAACACTCCAAGTACAAGCAATTCAGGAAACAATAAACGCTAACTTTGTACCTATCTACTCAATTGATTTCTGGGGGTTAAGTTTTGCAGTAATCAACAAGGGCGCCAAAGAGCAAAATCTTGGGGGGGGGGGGTTCAATGTGACAAAGGTGCCAAGAATTGACTAAATTGATAAATTTTTTCTAAAAAAGAGCGAAAAAAGAAAGAAACAGGGAAAGAGAGCACCAGAAAAGATCTTGGAGGGTCCGGGGCCCCCCAGCCTCCTGGATCCACCAGTGGCAGGAATTAGATTATTTTATGAATTTAATACCTAGTGCTTTTTGAAAGAAATATAAATTTGAAAGAAATTAAACTTATTTACTTAACTACAACTTGGAGGTAGTGATTACGACAATACTTACAGCAAGGCCATAACCAGAGGGGGGATTAGAGGTATTTGAACCCCCCCCCCCCCCGAAATGTTTGTCTGGCTCGTAAAAACGTCACCCCCCTTCCCCGAATTTTTTTTTGTATAACCACCTCCGAAAAAAAATCCTGGGTACGTCCTTGACTTATAGCATGCAGAAAGGAACGATGGATAACTACTCCAGCAAAGGAGCTAAATACTACAAGATACACCAACAAATAAAAAAGTAATTAGAAAAACGTGTTTAAGTTTCAAAAGAGAAGACAACTAAACGGTAGTGGCTTTTACAGGACATAAACATGAATTTTTTTAGCATGGATTCTCACTTTTGGGAAATTCTGGCATAAAATCCCTCAAAAACATCCCTAAAATGTATCTTCTGTGCGGGCGCAACATGAAGTAAAACGTACACAACTGGGTACTCTTGCATTATATGGGCCTTTACAAGGAAACCAGTCACGAAAAACCCGTTTTTGACGGGTTAATTCAAGACACTGCTATACAGTAATGAATGCTTAGCGTGGTTTTCAATGCGTTGACGATATTTAAACTGTTGTGTTTTGGGGTTTAAGGAGAGAAAAAAGTACCTAGGTTAGGTTACATATTTATAATATGCTATGCTTTACAACCCCCCCCCCTAATGTCAAAATATAAAGCCCAAATTTGTTTATAAACTATTATATTCATCCTATTTTATTTTATTTCATTAGCATTAACCAAACTTGACTTTTTACAAGTGTCCATATAACGCAAGAGTACCCACAATTATTACATACCGGCAAGGGTAAAACCGGATCCAGGCTTGGATAAAAAGGAGGTAAATTTGATAGGCAATAGACCCAAGGTCCAAGTTGTAAAGTTTTGCACACGCACCACGGACAGAGTAGGCTACATTTCCATGACTTCACAGCTGCCTTAGAATTTTTTCCTTAGAATTGATTCCAAGCTGCTGTCCTTTTTTAATGGAGCTCGCTACCTAATCAACATCATATTTATTCACAACCCGTTGAAGGAGAACAGAGACAGATGTTCGTGCTACACAACTTGACATCTTGACCCATGTTAATAAACATACACTTGAAATGACGTACGCCTTTGAGGTGAGAAATGACGTTCATTCCTATGAAACCATTGTAATAAGTAGAAACAAATCTGAGTCATGTACCACTTGCACACAGGCGTAGAGTATAGCAAAGGAAGAGGGTGGGCCAAACACTTGATTCATTCAATAAATTATAAGAGGTTGATTTGTTATTGGTGTGTTACATGGACACTTCTAAAAAGTCAAGTTTGGTTAATGCTAATGAAATAAAATAAAATAGGATGAATATATAATAGTTTATAAACAAATTTGGGCTATGTATTTGCAAATTAGAGGGATGGGGGTAAAGCATAGCATATATTAAATACGTAACCCAACCTAGGTACCCTTTTCTCCCCCTAAACCCCGAAAAACAATCGTTTAAATAGTATAACTCATTGAGAAACCACGGCTTTGCAGTCATTTATGTATAGCGGTCTCTTGAGAATAGCCTGTTTGACGGGTTTTTCGTGACTGGTTTCCTTGTACAATATATAAAAGTGTCCAATATAGCGCACCAGTACCGTTGATTTACTCTTAGACAAAAAGTAATAATCAAATACGCAGAGTAATTAAACACAGTCTAAACAAATCAGAAATAAAACATAAAAATTAAGTAGAATACTGAGGGGTCCATGGGGCATGGGAATTTTAGAAGACCTGGTGCTGTGTACTGACATATACTCCATTTACAGTAGGCTATAGCCTATAACTACTGCTCCGGTATTAGCAGTATTCTTAATAAAAGTGATTTAGAACAGATCGAGATCGCCTATTAACAGTGAGTTAAATTTCTGCTTTATCTTTTCCGACCTTTCCGTAATAGTAATTTAATTCCGCTATATTCAGCAACAGATATTATTTAAACATTTCAAATATTAAATTCTAAATCACTAAATAGTGGTCGATTAAGTCTTGGTTCCTTCCAGCCTCGAATCCGCCTTCTTCTGTAAATAGTTTCATTTTCCCATCTTTTCCTGTCTTTATTGTTTTTCTTTCTTCTATTTCCTCTACTCTTGTGCAGTTTTTATGCATCCATGTATTGTATTCTCTTTCTTCAGTACTTATGCATTATATCTTACACACGAAACAAGTCAAGTTTGGCTAATGATAATGAAATAAAATAGGATGCAAATACAATAGTTTAGAAACAAATTTGGGCTATATATTTGCACATTGGTGGGGGGGGGGGGGTAAAACATAGCATATATTAAATACGTAACCCAACATAACCTAGCTAACTTTTCTCCCACTATACCCAAAAAACAATAGTTTAAATATTGTAAACGCATTGAGAAACCACGCTTTTCGACCCATTTCTCTATTGCAAATACCCGTTTGACTCGTTTCCTTTACTGTTTCCCGATACAGTGTATAGCGTTGGGTAAGATATAATGCTTAAGTACCCTTCTTTCTTTTGTTAAACTCCACAACTGTCTCTTCTATATGTAAGGTAGGTTAAAATAAATTATTATTTTTATTATTATCATAATTACATTTTCTTTCTTAAGGAGATAAACCTTGCATCTTCGCTTTCTTCTTTTTTTTTCTTTTTTCCTAGGTCACATTCTTCGCACTGGTGTTAATAAACAGCTAAGTGTCTCCGATGCATTATTTTTTTTTCCGGTCACTTTGCATAGAAGGGGTAGCACTGGTCGTAGAAACCAGGGATCAGACTTATTCGAATGGGAATTGAAAGTTCCAGTATCCTTGACAAGGGTGAAAGGCATCCAGACCTCCTCCCTTGCCCATTTTTACGCCAGACACAGCGGTAAACTCCCTACGACATCGGATCACAGTTACCATATAGCCATTTTTATTTTTTCAAATAAAAAAAAAAAAATCAACTCAAAGTAATGAGCAACGTTAAAAATTAAAACGAACAGATATTATTACGTATATGAAGGGGGTTGCCCCCTCCTCAAAACCTAGCTCTTCACGCTAAAATTTTTTGGTACTTTTAAAAGTCTTCTTTGTGTTCTAATTGAACGACTCTTGTGATTCAGGAAATTGGATTTGGGACAACATATAAGCTTTAGAGTAAACAGCGAGGTGTTCAGAAGGGGACAATCCCCCTCGTATAGCCTACGTAATAATTTCTGTTTGTTTCGAGTTTTAATGTTGCTCTTTACTTTGAGTTGAAAAACTTGTTTTTTTTTCATTTCTGATCATTTTTTTAAATAATGCCGGGAAATCTAGCTCCACTTCCATGAAAAAAACACCCACACGGAAAGATTCTCTAGAAAATTCAATCCCAGGGAAAACTTACGCCAGACAATTACCCTTACCATGTCCACACGTAAAATTAGTCGGCAAAGAGAAAGTAAGACAAATAAAAAAAATTTCGTATAGGAATTCTGACAAATTCCCCCACTGACTGTGAAATTCCCCCAGGAAAAATTTCCTCCCCCGAAACTTTCCTCTCCATGGAAAATCCCCCAAGTAGAAAATTCCCCCAGACCTGAAAAATGTATGCTCACTTCCAAACAACAAACACTATACGTACACAACGGAGAAATTTTATAACTTAGAGACCTTTCCCCAGAGGCTGTGGGGGTTATGTTATCTCCAAAGGCATAGTTATTGGACCTTTCATCTTTTTGAACAAAATGCCTATTTCAAAATGTTTATCGTATGATTTTGGGGAAAAAGGGACGTGGGAGGGGATAGTTGCCTTCCGATCTTTTTGGTCTTAAACAGGACACTAGAACTTTTAATTTCCGTTCGAATGAGCTCTCTCCCGATGTACTAGGACCATTGGTTCGATATGATGACCCCTGCGAAAAAAAAACACGCATCCGTGATCATTCTGGCAAAAAAAAAACAAAATTCTACATTTTTGAAGATTGCTTGAAACCTTTACAATAGGGTTATCTTAAACGCTGAATCTGATGTTGTGATTTTCATTGACATGTTTTAACTTTTAGAGGGTGTTCCCCTTCTTTCGAACATCAGGTGAATTTTCTCAGGCTCGTAGCTTTTGATGGGTAATACTAAGCTTAATGAATCTTATATATTTGGAATTGGCATAATAAGCTGATTCTTTTGATATATCTATTGATATCAAAATAGCATTTTTTTTTTTTTAGAGTCTCGGTCACTATTGAGCCGCGTCGCTCCTAACTTACAGTTCGTTACGTCGAAAGGCTCAAGAAATATACCTAAAAGGATGACCTGATACAGGCAGCGTTAGACGTAAGGACACTAAATTATTAAATTGCCATATGTTTACAAATGAGTTTGATAGTGGAAAAGGGTGGGCTTGTTTGATCTTGGCTGTCTAACTGGCTGGAAACTTTCAGAGGTCGCTTCCAGGGTTAAGAAGAACATACACTTTGGTCGGAAGAAGGGAGAGAGTTAGGGTCCAAAAATTGGCCAAAAAACTTGTGTCACAGATGAGTTACTGATTTTTAAAAGACCTCATCCACAAAAGAATTTTTCAAAGAAAAGTAAAGAGCTACATAAAACCAAAGATGGGCAGAAATAAAGTCAAATAATTATTCAGACGAATTATTCAAAACTGCCATAAATCACTATCAATAAACAAGTGAACCCCAATACGAACAGATTTTACAGTAAATAACCAAGTGTAACTCAAACCGAGCAGAAAATATCACAAAGAGGAGTAAGGCTAACGCCAATGTAGGCTACCTTATAAAGACCAGAACATAATTGACACTTTACTGAAAACAATATTTATTTCGAGCGTTGCGTTTTTATTTGTCAGAACATCAGAAGAAAGAAAAGAATCACTATAATAACCAGGGTTCTGGTCTTTAGAAGACACAGGGGGCGTTAGCCCTACTCCGCTTGAGGGTAGTTTCTGCTCGTTTTTAGTTTGACTTTTTTATTTATTGTAATTTCTGTTCATTTGAATTCTATTAGTTTATTGATAGTTTTATGCTTGAAAAGTCATTTGACTTTATTTCTGCTTATCTTTGGTTTAATGTAGCTCTTTACCTTTCTTTGAAAAACCTCTTTCGTGGAAACTATTTTTTTAATTAATTTCGGTTCATTTTTTAATTGACAGTCTTTTTCATTAGTTAAGCAGAAAATATTTTAAAACTACTTGGTTTTTCTCTATAACAATCCAGATTTTGGATTAATATTTATATGTTACAGAAAATTCTACACATGACGACACATGGCTTGTTATGAATTGTTGATACATATGAATTGTTATGATTTATTCCATATAAATTAATGAAGACACCAAATTCAATCCCTGGTCGTGATTTACTATTTTAAAGAATTTCTTTCCCAGAAGTGCGACGAAAAGTATAAGCAACCTTGGTACTTTCCCATTATATGGCCATTACAATGAAACCAGTCACGAAAAACCCGTTTTTGACAGGTAAATTCAAGAAACGGATTCGAAGTAATGCAATCCATAGTGCGATTTTCATTACGTATACGATATTTGATCTTGGTTTTTTGAGGTTTAGGGGGGGGGGTAAAGGTACCTAGGTTAGGTTACGTATTTAATATATGTAATACTTTACCCCCCATCCTCCCTAATGTGCAAATATATAGCCCAAATATGATTATAAACTATTATATATTCATCCTATTTTATTTTATTTCATTAGCATTAACCAAACTTGACTTTTTTAGAAATGCCCAAATAATGGGAAAGTACCGCAACCTTTTCAGCATTTTACAAAAACCTGGGTTTTTCAAATTTTCATTGGAGAGCCTTGGATTAATCTTAGAGGAATCCCCCTGTGAGCAGGTGTGCCTTTTCGTATGCTCACTGCACACTCTGGGAGGGGTGAATTTTCTTAAAGGAACATTTAAAAGCTTAAACAAGATAAATTCAAATGTCCCAACACTCTACGGGGATCCATCTCCTCCCTGTCCTCCTTAGTGGACTAGTATGTATAAATGCAATAACATTATACTTACCATAATTTCCAAAATCAAGTCATTACCCCCATTATTTACCGACAATTGAAAATCTTAATTTGAGTCTTTCAAAAGGTGTTTATGATCAATTATCCAATTTTAATGTCAACAAACTTTCTGGGGGATCCTAGAATAAGCACTTCCAGCTGTCAACTGAGCAAAAGTATCTCCAACTTGCGTGGAAACATGCATAAGGATCGATTCAAGGAGAAGACGCGCCAGGAAAAAGTTGAAAAAATGTAATTACAACATTTACATAGTATTTCAAAATTCAGAATTGAGGGTACGGGGTGCAGTTTTGATTTTTTTTTTTTTTAATGTTATGATTAAGGGACGATACAAGTGGGATTTAGAACTGGGTCAATAATTGGATACCCATAACTAGATATATGCACACCATATAGAGCTTTCATTAAACAAACATTGCATTAGTTTACTTTATTGTATTTCATATGCATTTGCTTTGTGATTTAGAACAACACAACAAACAAATACAGGCTAGGACTAGCCTTTTTCTAAAATGAAAAAAAAAATATATTGCCAATTACTACCACTGCGTGTAATCTCCCATCTTTTGTCACGGTTTCCTTAAAAAAAAAAAAAAAAAAAAAAAAAAAAAGTTGGATGCTCCTGTCATGATCCCCATACTGGAAAAAAACTTATGAATTTCTTCAAAGTTTTAGAAGTTTTTTTAAGTTTGAAAGTTTTTAATAATTTTTTGCACATCTTCGGATGAAATGAGCCTAAGCTACTGCTGTTGGGGCAACACTTTGGTTTTGACCATTTTTTCTAGTCGACCGCTTTCAGCTTTTTGTCACAAAACGGTAAGGGTCTGGCCTCTGCGGTGTTTACGAAAAGTGTGAACCTCAGGCCGGATTAATGACTACAGCATTACATTTTGAAAAGCTGCAATGGAACCAACCAAAGCTTGCCTGGAACCAAAAAGAATGGTATTCGCAAGTAATTAAACCAGAGCCTAGAGTGTGCGAGATGCAGTGGAGTAGCCTATGTTGAAGAAGGCTATCTGATGTTATGCCACCAAGCTTTTTTTTTTCTTCCATCGAGGCGTGTTTCTGCTTTCCACTGGGAATCTCTGTTCCAGCAGGCAAGCTGGGAGGCACTGATTTCAAATTGAAGTTGGATTACAATCAAAGAGTGCTTCAGATATGCAACGGTAGTCTAGCCCCATCATAAAAGAAAGCAGAGCTTTCTTTGAGCTCCTTTCTAAGAAGTGACAATAAAAATTTGCCCTCCAGCAAGAAAATTAACTTCAAAACCACGACAAATTTACTCTTTTTAATGCTGGTCAAAAGACCTTAATGAGCTGGTCAACGTGTATGATATTAGTATTTTTTTTTCAAAAATCCGTTCAAGCGAAACACCATTTTATAATTTCGAGGCTTGACTTGTTTATCATTGCGGTAAGTTTTTAAAAGAATTCAAAATTTAAGTTCAAATTTAAGACAAATTTAGTTCAAATTTAATTTAAATTTAATTAAATCAAGTTCAAATTTAGTTCAAAATTTAAGACAACAGAGGTACATGAAAAAAAAATAATTAGCTGTTAAGTTTTGGTCAGATTTGCAATGAGTGATTGACTTTTTTTGCGAGATGATTTACCTTTTATTTGCTTCTGATGAATTTGAGGGTACAAAAAAATTCGGTTTATGTCCGCTACAGAGAGGGACGTGCAAGTAAAAATAAAGTGTAAGAGCATGGTCATCTTCTAGGCTAAGGGTTAAAAACTTATACAAATTAGTTTACCTTATATTCAATCAAAAGAATTGGGAAAACAGAATTTGGTGACAAGCAACAGTTTTAGTTAAGAATTGGTTACATCATAAGTTAGCCTAGAGGTGAATAATTCAAAAGACCTTCTTGTGGAAGAATTTATGTCCTGGATCAATTGCTTT
This sequence comes from Artemia sp. Qi Xiang Cuo, assembly GCF_049724085.1. Lineage (NCBI taxonomy): Eukaryota > Metazoa > Arthropoda > Branchiopoda > Anostraca > Artemiidae > Artemia > Artemia sp. Qi Xiang Cuo. The sequence continues at coordinate 64,793,548 of NC_142798.1, forward strand.
TATATTCTGGCTTTTAGAAAGCATAGGGGGTTTTCAACCCTACTCGTATTAATTTCTTCTCGGTTTTGAATTTAGCTCTGTTATTTACTTTAATTTCTGTATGTTTTGGGTTTCATTTATTTATTGATACTGATTTGTGAAAGTTTTATGGTTGGTAGATTATTTGATTCTATTTTTGTTCTTTTTTGGTTTAATAGAATTCTTTACTTTTTTTAAAAACTTATTTTGTAGAAAAAGTTTATTTAATTAAATTCTGTTCGTTCTATGTTGATCTAGTCTTTTTCAGGGAAAAAGAAAATAACAGTTCAGACCCTCACGGTGGTTTTTTTAGAATTTATAGTCTGGTCTGCTATTTATATGTTGGAGATGATTTTTCAACAACTTTTAATGGCGTAACGCGTTTTGAAAATCATGAAAAATAGTAATATTTAATTTAGTCATATACATCCTCTAGTTGACCTGATAAATAAAAGTTAATATCATTCCCAAAAAATTATATCTATGCTCTTTTACAGCCTGGATACAAATACACTCTTTTGATTTAGTAAAATTTTAAGAGCAGAAGTAGTAATAGAGGTAGCCCCGAAAATTTGAACTTAATACACTCAGTCGTTCTTGGTATATTGCTGAGATGTCTAATTGGCAACCAGCATGCAAACAGCGGGTTTTGATTTAATTTTAAAGCAATATTTAGTTTTTAAGCATAATGGGCAAATTACATAAATGTGGGGGGTTGACCTACCCAATAGCCCTAGAGATATAGTTACTAGACTGTTCAGCTAAGCTGAACAAAATATTGTCTTAAAATTTCTATTGGAAGCGTCTGGAAAATTGTGAGCTAAAGAAGAGGGCTGATTGCCCTCCAATCACTTTTGACGTTTAAGAGGGCACTAGAACTTTTAATCTTCAATCAATTTAGCTCCTTTAAAATATTAATAATATTACTAGCTATGACAGAGCATCGCATCCTAAGTCCTTATATGCCCTATAGCCGCCTGAGGCCAACACAGCTACACGCGCTTTTCCTCTAACCCAATCTACTCAAAGCCTCCTTTTTTACACCCTCCCACGAAGTTTCCATTTCCTTTAAATATTTCTTTATGGAGTCCTCCAACCCCAGACGAGGAGGACCTGCTTTTGGTTTAGCCCTAAACGGTTGGCTGAAAAGAACAATCTTTGACAATCTCTTTCCTTCATCCAAACAACGTGTCCTAGCCACCTCAACCTTTCTTTCATTATAACCCTAGAGAGGGGTATTGAACCACATTTTTTGTAAACCCTAGAGAGAGAGAGAAAAAGGTTTTATTAAAAAAAATACAACACATTAACAACAAAACCCGAAGTTTATTAAACTTGTATGGGTACACATCACCTTTTACAAAACCCTACATACACAATTACTACCAGCCAGCCTTAGACCCCCCCCCCAAAAAAAAAGGACAAAAAATAATAAGAAGAAAATAAATAGATAAAAATAACCGAAATAAATTAATTTCTAATAATTTCACGACCTAATTGGATACCGAAAACACAAAACTAAAAAGCATTCTTCTATTCTACCTCCTCGTTGCCCTCCCAAAAAAAAATGTCACAATCACTTGAGAGAAAATTCGCCTAGCAAGGATTAAAACTCATATGTAGACAAACACTGTCCTTTTAATTTACTGCGAAATTCATTTAACTCATCAATTGTTGAAATTACCTGCGTTAATGGTTCCCATACCCTAGGGCCAACATGTCTTATGGAAAAAACAGATCGCTTTGTAATAACCTGAGGTCGCCGAACTAGTGTTGATGTTCTAGTCGAGTAATTATGAAAATTAACACCACTTGTAAACATTTCCCTAAAACACTCAGGTAATAACGCGTGCGTATATTTAAACATAAAAAGAGCATTGTAAAAACGGAATAATCCAGCCATCGGTAATATATTTACTTGATTATATCCATGTCTAACAGACATATTATGATTATCTCCAGTTAAAACACGTAGGGCATTATTTTGTAAACTTATAAGGGGACGAAGGTGCATTAAAAACGTACTTGACCACACAAGACAACCATATAGAAGGTATGGGTGAACAAAAGAAAAATAAAGCAATCTCATAATGTCTTTCGGAAAAAAGTACTTCAGTTTCCTCATCATCCCAACATTTCTGGCGACTTTGCCACTAACACATGAAATGTGCTCTTTGAAGTTAAGGCACTCATCAACAATCACCCCTAGATACTTTGTCGAAACTTCCCGAGGCAGAATATTTTCACCTAACTGTATTTTGTCAATCCAAGGGTAGTAATTGCTACTTCTCCCATACATTACAAAATGGAATTTTGCATGGTTTAGCTGAAGTCTGTTAACCCTCATCCATTTCTCAATGTTTAACATGCCAGTCTGAAGATTCTGTATAAGCATTTCCCCGGTTTTTGTAGCAACAGTTAGATGCGTGTCATCAGCAAAATAAGGCAAAATAGATTTTGATGCTCCAGTATCACTACATTTTAAATCAAAAGACAGTCCATTGATAGCATTTCGCATGTCATCAATATATATAAGAAACAGTAGTGGCCCCAAAACAGACCCTTGAGGGACACCGAATTCAACACTTTTAACTTGCGATTTGATTTCACCAGCACTGACAAACTGCTTTCTATCCTGGAGAAAAGATTCCAATAGACGATAAAACATACCTCGAAAACCACAAGTCCTCAGCTTCACCAGAAGAATTCCATGGTCCACTGCATCAAAGGCTTTCACAATGTCCAAAAAAACAGATGCAACTTTCCACCCTTGATCCAGAGCATCGTTCACAAAAGTCGTGAGAAAAAGAAGAGCTTGATCTGTCGACATTGCTTTACGGAATCCAAACTGAGTTTTAATAAAATACTTTTTATTATCAATAAAATCAACCATCCTGCCACTAATCATTTTTTCAAAAACTCTCGATAAAACTGGAAGCAATGAAATAGGCCTATAATCTTTCGGCAAATTTTTTTCCCCGCCCTTAAAAAGCGGAACCACTCTAGCAATTTTCATAAAATTGGGAAAAACACCAACTTTTAGGCACATATTAAATAGAACACAAACCTGGTTGCATATTTCCGAGAAAACATACTTAAGTACACGCAATGAAAGGAAGTCAGCACCCAAAGCATTATTTCTCATGTTCCACAATGTGGTACGTAATTCACTAGCAGTTACTGGTTTCAGATATGCAGATACATCACTTTCCTCGGGTAAAAACTGGTGGTATGTTCCATCCTCAGAAAATTTTCTCGTGGAGTTTGCTATCCGTTTACCAACAATAGAAAAATGGTCACACATATTATCTACAATCAAAGCATCAGTGTTGAAATTTTCAGGTAAAATTGAACTTTTGGAAGGGCTGAGAACAGAGTGAATTACTCTCCATGTTCGCCTGGGATTACCTGCACTTTTTTTAAACTCATTTCGATAATAATTAATTCTCGCTTCTCGTAATAGGTTATTGAGTTCACAATTATATTTCTTATATCCCACTTTTGCCTCAGGAGACATTACAGAATATTTACAAAGAAGTCTTCGATTTGATATTGCCTTCATTAGTCCTCTAGTATCCCAGGGTTTTCTAGGGGTAACATGAAACGCCGGCTTTTTAATAATTGTACAACTTTCTTTTAGTAATTTAGTTATTTCTGAATACCACAATGAAAACTTTTCATTCACTTGCAGATCACTACTTTCTAAAAAGTCAAATTGAGTGTTCTTTAATTTTCTTCTCAATATGTTAAGAGCCTCAGCATGCATTTTCAATGCAGAAATTTGTGGTTGTATATTCATAGCTGTAGGGACACCAAACTCTGTAATAACAACAAGTACACCAAAATAATCAGAGACATCATTCAAGATAACCTCAGTAACATCATGCTTCACATTAACAAACATATTAACCAAAAGTGATTCCGAGCGCAGAATTACTCGACTGCAAATATTGACTTTCGTTCTTAAACCGTAACCCAACATAACATTTAAAAACTCACGAACTCTCGGGTTTACATTTACTGAAAATAGATCAAGATTAAAGTCTCCACAAACAAAGCATGGGCGATTTAAACCTGACAACTTATCCATTTGCCGCTCCAGCAAATCATTAAATTCCTGCACATTTCCAGACGGAGGTCGATAAACAACCACCACAAAGAAAAATTTTCCTGACTTACAAAGTTCAACCACCATTGATTCAAAAACCATCTCTTTATTCACACGTAGATCATTCTGTATTTTCATTGTAATATTCTTCCTGCAATATAAAGCCAACCATGTAATCGTGATTCCCTATTCTGCGTCACACAGTCATAACTATCAATTTCAAGTAGACTAATTGTATGATTACGAAGCCACGTTTCATTTAATGCAAGCACATCCAACTCAGAAAACTTACATAGTTTGGTTAAAAAATTAAATGAACTAGAAAGACCTTGACAATTCAAATGGAAAATGCTCAAACTTTGCTGACCCATAGTAGATTTATTTCCAATATCAACTGGAAATTTATATTTAACCACTGGAAAATCCTCCATCGTTCCCTCATCATAATCCAGATTTAAGACCCCATTCCCCAGAACATCCCAACTCAACAAATTTCTCTCAAGTTTTTTCAATCTATTATTGTCATAATTAGATAAACTTCCCAAGGGATTTAGATATTCACTTTAATAACCAATTGAGGTTTCACAAGCATGTGTCAATTAATTCATAAAATGCTAATTATAGTATGCTTCAAATTAAGAGAAGTTTCAGGAAATTTAACTTTCATGACACCATACAGGACAATAGTACACCCAGTGGTAGAATATTGTTCCTTGGTGTGGTATCTGACATTGAAACATGACTTGCAGCAAATTGAAAAGGTTCAACATTGGCCATTAAAGTTTGTGCCATGTTTGAGTCATTTGCTGTATCAGCATTAACTGCAATGTTTTGGACTTCCTTCCCTGCAGTTTTGATAGGACAGGATTGACCTGATCAATACATTCCACATTATGAAGAATGTTGATAAAGTAGACTTCTTCAAGCTTAGTCATTACTCAGCCACTCAACAAAACTTGTATAAACTGTATCAGCCACAAGTGCACAAGAAAACAGGTCAATATAGCATTATTAACAGAGCAACAAAACTTTGGAATAGTTTACCTGATACCATAGTTTCTGTGCAAATGGCTTAAACATTTAAGAGTGCTCTTGTTGAAACTGAGTTCTATGAAAAACAGTTTCTGTAATATAGTTGCTTTGCTGAAGAATATGTTTTTGTTTTGTGTTTTGCAGTGGTGTTGTTAGAGCTGTCACTTCTTGTGTTTATACTGTGACAAGCCTATGGCAATCTCCTGTATTGAATAAAATAAATAAACTTTACTTTCATCAGAAAGCTTTTTTATAAATTCTTAAGAATGAAACCTGAAAAGCAGGCTGAATCATATTCCATATCCTATTTATACATAGTTGATGTTTGGCAGCATATAAGAGCAATGATGAGAGAAGCACTCCATGCCTGTAAAATGATCTTGGTTTATTTTTTACCTTAAATTGTAGTTTGCAGTAATCTAAGGATTTCTCAATCCTTTTAAGTAAATACTTAAGTCAAACTTAAAATAAACCAATCACTACAAAGGGGAGTTTGGCAGCTACTCCCTTCACCTCCTGCTAATTTAACCTTCTGAAGCATCTTGCCTCTTATTTCTTTTATTGAAACCTATTTGTGCTTTAAACAGTGTTGCTCAAATTTTCAGAACACAACAAAATCACTACTGTAACAATGATGACTAGAAAAAAACTAATGAGAGTAAACTGAATGTTTGATATATAATGACATTAGATCTTGGAAATTCTAGATTCAAGGTTTATCAATTTTTTCATTAACATTAGTTATTGATTTCCCAATATTTAGTTTATAAAACAATGTCTAAGATATATTTTATTTTCAGCATGGTAAAGTGCAAAAGGTGTAATAAACTTTACAAGGTTTACAGTTAGGGGAGGAGGGGGACAAGGCAGTAGCCAAACTCTGTTTTATTATAATCTTTGTTTGATCTAAGTTTAACTTGAGTTTTAATTCTAACTTTTATTCATTTTAGGGCTTAAGTTTGAATTACTCTAGAACTATATTCCTGCTCATTTCATGTTTTTATATGGCTGTTTACTTCTCCTAGAAATGTTTCTTTTTGTATTTTTTTTTAAGAATGAATTGAGAAGAAAAAGAGGAATCAGAGGGGGGAAACTTTAATTTTTAAGACAAGAAACAAGTGAGGGCCAATTTTCAATTCAAAGGTTATTGAGATAGTTAAGAAAAAAGACTTGCCTTTATAATCAGGTTGTCATCTTGAATCCAAACATTATATTCATTACTGTTATATATTTGGTTTCCCCTTCCCTCTCTCCATATACCCTGAATTATATAGGTCTATATGCAATGGATTTTCTATTGTTTCAATAAACTGTTAAGTCAATGTAGCCTATACAATTCAGGGTATTTATTTGACTATTAGCCTATATCAGGGGTAACCTAAACTAACATTGAAACAGAAATAGACATTATATTTACCTCTAAACTCTTTTAATATGTAAATATACAGCCAAAATTGTATATTTCTGATGTATTATGCCACCTGTTACTCTTGTTTTTCTGGTAGGCCTACTTGTTTTGTTATAGTTTACTAAGTTTATAGGTACACAGGTTAAAACAAGAGAGGTGCATTAGGAAAATGATAGAATACATGGGAAATATCAAAATTTGGCTAGGCTATATATTTAGACATTAGGGGTAGGGGGTAAATTATAGCATAGCTGCATGTAAAATATATTAGCTACAATTATTCAGCACATTATGAAGTAAAGATTGTTTTCATAGCCTAACAAGTTTCTTTCTCAAAAGCCCCTAATCTAGACCTTTAGTATGAACTTCAGCCCCACCTCCCTAATGTACATTGCTTTTATACCATTCAGGGTATATATTTACACAGTACAGGGAGGGGGTATATTTCATTTCCAATGCAAATGAACATTGTATTTGAATTCAAGAAGAAATTTTGATTCAAACTATGCCTATTTCTTAGCTATCTCATAAGTGATTTAATCTGCTAGGCCTATCTCATAAAATATTTACCAAGAATAACAGCCGAAGACACTTCTTAGATTGACTTTCAAACAAAGAAAAAACTTTGAAATTATCTTAGTTGAACTGTTTGCTCCTTACATTCTCTTTCCTTTTGTTTCTTCTTCTTTGTTTATAAATTTCCAGCAATTATTTTCCTTTATTTCTTCAATATTGCTTCGGTAGCTACGTGGTCAGTGTTTCTAAATGTCTAAGATAGCTAGAATCGCCAGATTTCAAAAATAGGTAAATTTGAAGGGAAGAACCAAGTTAGAAATTCTCTGGAGATGAAATGTGTTTATGATCATCACAGGCATAGCAATAGCGCTGCCTACGTAAAAAGCGAGGAGGGCTCAATCAGTTGGCTCAACCTCAAATACATACTTAAATACTTTTTTCAAGTGTTTAACGGAAGTTAAGTACCAAGTAGATTGTTGTCTTGAACTTCTAAAATCGTCTAGAAATTAGAACAAATTTCGAAATGTTGGGGTTATTACAAATGAAGAACTGGATTTTTATGAAGAAACACGAAGTGGCTATTTTTGGCGTGAACAGTTTGAATTTAAATCATTGGCGATATTTCATCAGTTTTCAAGTTTTCACTTTTTCAAGTACTTAAAGGAAATTAAGTACCAAGTAAATTTTTGTCTTGAACTATTAAATAGTCTAGAAATTAGAACAAATTTCGAAATTTTGGGGTTATTAAAAATGAAGGACTTTCTTTTTGGCAACATGTACCTGAATTTTCTAAAGAAGTCACTGGTCTGCTGAATGTGTAAAGATTCAAATTTGATATCAACAGGGAAAAATTTAAATCCAAAATCTTGATACTATTTTTGGAATTGAAAATTGGAGTTGTCATCCTAATAGTTGAAATTTACTACTGGCTTGTATTTTTATTTCAGGCTTTTCCCATAGAACTCATTCATATTTCTCACTGAAATCAATTAGATATAAACATCTCCAATTCTAGAATGCCTATTTTCCATTGCAGGAGACGTTTATACTAAGAAAAGAAATATATTAGAAGTAGACCCCGATGCTTTCTGGTTTTCTTTTTGGCAGCAAGTACCTGAATTTTCTGAAGAAGTCACTGGTCTGCTAAATGTGTAAAGATTCAAATTTGATATCAACAGGGAAAAACTTAAATCCAAAATCTTGATACTATTTTTGGAATTGAAAATTGGAGTTGTCATCCTAATAGTTGAAATTCACTACTGGCTTGGATTTTTATTTCATACTTTTCCCATAGAACTCATTCATATTTCTCATTAAAATCAATTAGACATAAACATCTCCAATTGTAGAATGCCTATTTTCCATTGCGGGAGACGTTTATACTAAGAAAAGAAAAATATTAGAAGTAGACCCCGATGTTTTCTGGTTTTCTTTTTGGCAGCAAGTACCTGATTTATAGGAAAAATTTTGGCACACCACCAATTTTACTCTGGCGGTGCGCCATCGGCTGACGTCTATTTTTCTTATTAAGAAAAAATTTCAAACCTTTTTGAAACACCCCAAGTGACGAATTGTTCAAATACGAATAAACAGACTAGTCCTTTAAGGCCCTTTAGAACTCCAAGGGCACGCACTATATAATGACACAAGTAAATTTGAGGAAAATGCGCCGCAAGTGATAACATTAAAAAATCTTAAGGATCAAAAGTCCTTTTTTCAGAATGTTTAATATCTTGCTATTCAGTAAACGGTAGTGTTCGCTTCTTTTCATGTAGAAGACTGCTGCAAGTGAGAGAATAAGGTTTTTATGAACATTTTGTGAAATTTTTTGGGCGTCCAGGTCCCTCGCTCCTCTTCTCAAATGCACCATTGCCTACTCTGTCTATAAGCTCTTATTCCTATTTTCTGGTCAGAAATCAATGTTAGTATACTTTTACAAAATTACTTATGCGAAAGCTTACTTAGCACGCTGAAATTAATAAATAGCTCCAAAAATATAATAATAAATATAGAAAGACTAGTGGCACACCACCACTATTTAATTTTAAAGCAACATATAGAGTATGCACATAAAGCCTTTTATTTTGTTTTAAAGCAACATAAACGTGAAAGTATCTACTTTATTCGGTACCCTTTTTTATATCCATATCCCGCCTGGATATCTTGGCAGCCTGGATGCAATTTAGCTTTTTCGATTTAGTTCAATAATAGCAGTAATAGTAGTAGAAGTAGCAGTGAAAGTGGTTGTAATTTAGGTAGCCCTAGGAGTATCAGATTAATACCCTAAACCGTCTCAGGGATATTACTAATATCCCACTTTGATAACCCATTGGCAGTTAGAGTGTTTTGATTCAGTTCAACACCACCTTTACCGTCCTCTCAAAGTTTAGCTAATATCCTTAGCATTGTAATGGTAGTAGGCACAGTAGCAGAAGTAATAGAAGTAGTATTATTGAAAGCAGTAGTGGCATTAGTAATGCACAGCAATAGTATTCACAATATACCTTTTTGGTCTAGTTAAAAATCCCCTCCTTATACCCTGATAGTTTAAACTTAATACTTTTAGCCGTTTCTCTTATATTGCTGATAAATCCTGTTGATAACCCGCATGTACATAATATGTTTTGAATTAGCCCAACATCACCCTCAGCGGTCCCTAAAATTTCCACATTAATACCTTAAGCCTTAGTAATATTACTTCTAACAGCAGTAGTACTATTACCACTACTATTAGCAGTAGTATACCCCTCAACATTCCTTGAAAGTTTCAACCTAATACTCTAAGCCATACCTGTGTTTACAATAGAGATGTCACATTGGAACCCTTTCTGTCAATGCTTATATTCAACTGATTAAAATGAGTGGTTTTAAATAAAAGTTTTTATCACAAGAGAATCTTATCAAACAGTTTGTGTTAACGTACTGTAAGTAACGAGCAGGTCGAGCAAACATTCACTAAAACTCTAGAAAACTTATTTTGATGACAATTGACACATCAGCAAAATTGGCTTTAAATGCCTATTCTAAATATATGAAATTCATTAAGTTTACTTTTACCAATCAAAAGCTACCAGCCAGAGAGAATTTGCTTGATAAGAAAAAGGGGAAAAACACAACCGAAAAAGCACGTAATCTTAGTGAAAATCATTTTAATAGATTCATCATGTTAGAGATTTCTACCGTAGAGGTTTCAAGCTCCTACCTAAAAATATGTGGAATTTTAAATTTTTTCCTCAGAAGGAAGATCGAATTTTTTTTGTTTATTTGTTTTATTTTCCTGGGGGTGATCATACCAAACCAAGAGTCCTAGAAAACAGCGAGAGAGCTAATTCGCACAAAAATTAAAGCGTCTCGGGCCCTTTTTAAGTGACCATAAAGGTTGTGCCATGGAAATATGGGATTTTCTGTCATTTTATGGCACAAAACAACAACTTTGTCCCAAAGAGGACTAAGTTGCTATCAATTGAAAATTCAAAAATTTCCAATTGATTTAAAATTATTAAAAAAAACATATTTTAACTTTCGCAGTTGAAGAGGAGGTAATGCCAAATGGTGATTCGTATTCCAATTCACTGGCCCTCTCGTTTCAGCAGTCGTGCTGCAAGGGGGGAGGAGCTCAAAACCCTATTCTTATCGTATTTTCTAGCTAACTGACGTATCAAAAGACGTATCAAAACACGTATAAAGACGTAAAAGACGTATCAAAATGACGTATCATGTCTTTCTCAAAGAATTGGGGAACCAGTCAAACTCTAGTGTATAGGGATCATTAACGTATTTTTTAAGCAGGAATTTTAAACGACGAAGGGGTTACCAAAGCAAGTTAGCTGAAGTCTCGTCTTCATAAGTGCCTTAATGTTAAAATAGCGCCAAGCAACACAATTTCTCTGTGATTTTGAATCTGGTATGATAATGCAAGGCTTTAATCGAGCTTTTTTTTATGACCACACTTCTATTCCTCAATTCAAAATTAGAAACCTATTTTTTCCTAACACCCATAAATACTAGAAAAAAAGGTTTAAATAATAACATCAATATAACATAAGTGACTGCAGCGCTATCTATGATTACTATTTTAATAAATAAAAACTATGAGTTCATTCCAAATGTTTGGTGGGGTGGCAAATAGCATCTGATGCATAAAGGTCACAACAGAATGTAACAAAAAAAAACAACTAACCCTGAATTATGTGAAAACACTGTATGGAAGTACAATTGCCATTCCAGATTTATATTTTTTGAGCATACACAACATAAAAAAAAAAATGATAAAACACGGTGTATGGGGAAGTTCACCAAAAGGAATGACTCTCCAAACCCTAAAATTGTTCATCAGAGCAAATTACATACAAACCATGGGTGTCCAAGCATTTATAAACACAGATTAGGACCCTACCTTAGAGAACACAACATAACTGATCAGTGGGGGTGCTAGGCCGAGGCCGGGGGGGGGCAGCTGCCCCTCCAATTTTTCTGACATTAAATTCCTTTTATTTTTTATTTTACACTCCTATTAAGGTAATTGATTGACTAAAAAATTGTCGCAATGGTAATTTTTGTATACATTGCCCCCCCCCCCCCAGTTTATGAGTTCTTAAAGCGTTACTAGAACTGATCTAGAGCTTCACGTTTGTAAGTGAGTTCTGACTAGAGTACTTAGATTCACTAGAGATATATTTTAAGTTCTACTCCCTATTTCCAGCATTTTAAATAGCTAGGAACTACCTCCAGAAGCAAAGCCTTTCCTGACCCCTGAAAGGTATAGTCTTCTCAAGGTACAATATGTTACTTGGCATTGCCATAGGAAGTTCTTCTGTTTTTTTTTTCTCATCAGTCCTTCTAAATTTTTGGTGACAACATGTCATCTCTCTCAACTTCCGATTGAAAATGAGATGAGGGGAACACTATAAGACTGGACCAAAAATTGACGCATTCCCCCGAGAAAATCCCTACGTTGTCCGGTATCTCTAGTCTTGGCTGCAATATTATCTGTGTTTTTAATACAAATTAATATCTCATCCTTCAAGCTTTGTTATCCTTTTAAGTTTACTTTCTCTTTGTTTTCTTTTTTCTTTGGTTAATAACTGATCATCAGCGAACGGTTTTTCTGGTATAAGTAATTTTTGGTTCCAAAAATAGAACGTTAACTTTCAAAATTCTTATTTTGGACATTAGTTGTTAAAAAAAACAACTTTTGATTTGGCCGAATCTCCTTTGTGAATACAATACATTGGCATACCTTCTTTACGATTTTGATTTAGTGGTGATTTTCTAACTGTATAACAACAGCTTCTATCATATTTTTTTTTAGTTAAAGGCGGTACTTTTATTTATTTTTCTGTTTCTAGTTTTTATGGAGCGGTGAAAATTTAACACTTCTACTTGATAACGCTTACAGTTGATATTTCGGCTCCCTACCGAAGGATTTTTCATATTTTTTTTTGAGATATGAATTTATCATTATTCTTGGTTTCTTTCTTTTTTAAAAGTGCAATAAGGATTTAATGCTTCCACTTGAAAGTCACGATAAAGTTTTCCCCTGCATATCCAAAAAAAGGTAAAGTAACCAGATTAACGACGCTATTGACTACTAAGGCCATTGCGTTGGCCCTGCAGTGTGTTGCTACTGCCGGTTTGATCTCTGGGTCCTGTGTTACGAATCTAAGGTCAAACCCACTGCGCCACCACAGGAATCCTGAACATCCTTTTACAAGTTTTCTGAATTTTTCTTTTTGACAGTTGTAGTCATGCATCAATTGCTATGCATAATTATTGCAGAGTAGTTTTAGAAGAAAACGTGATTTCCTCATTCGCTTTTTCTCTTTTCATTGTTGGTTTTCTCTTTTCATTCGTTTTTTTCTTTTTACCCTTTTTTTCTGTATTTTCTACACTTCTGTTTAAATTGTTACTTCATTTCTGCAACGCTAATTGACCGCCAATTCAGATTTCTCCTCCTAGCTAGACCCGAATCCAAGCATCAGGTCAAGGGAGTTTAAGATAGGGCTAGTTATGGGATGGAAATTTAAGGGAAGCTTAGTTAAGCGAAGGAAAGTTAAGGAAGGGCTAGCTTCACTGATAAATTGTGAGTTCAGCCGCTTTATAACTACGTCTTTCAATCTTTTGTTTTATTCCATTCTTCATGATATGGCAGGTTGTTTCCTTTTTGCATGACCCATTGAAAAACTGTATATTAGCCTACAATGTAACCTCTATCACAGATATAGGAAAATCGTAGCACGGTATTTCTTTATTCAAAATTTTTTCTTCGCCTAGATTCAAGCCCTTTGGACGTGAGGTCAAATTTGGATGCCAAAGTTTCAACATAGCGAATTAACCATAGCTCTCTAGCCTAATGCCTACAATCTTTTCGTGTTTCCTCATTTTACTCATGATTTCCCTCTTAGTACGAACGGTATGTAAAGTATTACGTCAGTTTTTGGCATATTTGGTTCTCTGATTTGTGCAGTAATTTTTGTTTTGCTATATTGTGAAAATATAGAAAGAATATACGGTGACACAAAAAGCCCCTGACTACCTAAAGCTCCAAACACAACATTAGCTTTTGCAGAGTTATCTAAGCATAAAACCATACAAATACAATTCTTACAATTCAATACAAGTAAATAAACCATTTATTAGGTTTGATATGTCAGGAGCGACCCGACTTAATAGTAACCGAAACTATAAAAAATGGAATTTTGATACCAATAGATGACTTGACTTGACTTTATTTAACAAAAACATATACATAAATTTTGTACAAAGGAGAAGAGAGGAATCTCGTAATGTCTCCTTTATCAAACAATAGGGAAAAAAAATTACACTTCCCGCTAACATAGCTTCAGAAAGAAAAGAAAAATTGATAAGAATATAACAAAATTTAAAATAAATTTAAAGAAGGAATGAGAAAAAAAAACAAACATACATAACTTAACTATCGACTCACGGAGATAGGGATGGGATTTACTTAACAATTTATAAATAAATCAATAATACAATCAATCCCCGCTACTGTAGGCTGAAAGGACCATCTTTTTCAATTTCTTTTTATATATGTATAGTGATGGTGATTCACTTACTAATTCAAATAACTTATATTTATTCGCAATATGAGGAAGTTGATATCTTAAACTTAGTCTGGATCTCTCAATTCTAACAAACGGGAAAATAAACTGGAAATAACAATCAATTAATGAAAAATATAAAGTTCTAATGATTTGGTATGGAAAAAGAAACTTTAATCTATGCAAACAACCGAGATTCCTGGACATTGTTGCTTTAAGTTTACTAATATGCGCCTTAAACGACAGAGTTGAATCAATATAAATACCTAAATATCTAAATACATCTACTCTTTTTATGGAGGAAGCTCCAATATTAATAATTTGAAATGACACACGCTTCACTGACCTCGAACTTCTCCCAAAAACCATAAATTCCGACTTCTCTAAATTAGGTATTAATCGGTTAGCATGAAACCAAGAATTTACATTCAAAGCAACAGCCTCCAAGGACAATCGTAGGTCCTCCTCGTTGCCTGCCCTCAAACTAATTGCTGTATCATCCGCAAACAATATTGCTAACTCATCACCTGAAGGCATGCAATTTGGAAGATCATTTACATAAATCAAAAAAAGTATCGGCCCCAATACAGATCCCTGCGGTACCCCTATATTTTCTAACGGGAAAATATGAGATGATTCTTCACAAACTTGGACTTTAAAACTTCTTTCAGATAAATACGATCTCATTAAATCCAGAGCTATTCCAAGAATTCCTATATTTTCCAGCTTATCAAAAAGAATTGCATGATCTATTGTATCAAAAGCTTTTTTTATGTCAAAAAAAATAGTTGCCGGCAAATAACTATCATCCATAGCCTCTGATAAGAAATGACGTAAAGCAGCTACTGCTTGCTCTGTTGATCTACCACTCAAAAAACCAAACTGATTAGGAGAAATAAACTTATTCTTATCCAGAAATGAAATAAGTCTACTTTTTATTATCTTTTCAAAAACTTTAGAAACAGGTGATAAAATAGTAATAGGCCTATAATTTTTTGGGTTATCTTTATCACCTTTTTTAAACAAAGGTAAAATTTTAGCTACTTTAAGACAAACTGAGAAATATCCTTTTCTTATGCAAGAATTAAAAATATATAAAAGCGGCTGAAAAAGTACACCAGCTAATTCTTTAAAGAGAGAAGTCGATATACCATCACATCCTGCCGAAAATCCATTTTTCAAACTAGTAACGGCTTTTTGGTATTCCGAGAACCGGATAGGGTACATAAATATAGTCTTGTCTACTTTATTTGGTAAATATTTTCTATGATTATGTGTTCCAGCAGAAGTTTGATCCACCAGACCATGTCCGACTTTCCTAAAATGGTCAGCAAATGCTTCCGCCATCCCTCTCTCATCAGTTATCTTAACTCCTTCATGACTTGTAATGTGAGATGGAATATTTCTTGTGTTAACATTATTCATTTTTTCATTTATTAATTTCTATGTTTCCCGAGGTGAATCACATTACGAAATTGTTTTTTTTTTTTAATGTTTTAATTGACTTTTTACAGTTTTAATTATTGACTTTTAAATGATGTTCATTATGGTTTTCTCTATTTTGTTGTTGTTCTTTGCATTTTTAGTGTAACGATTTATTTGTTGTCGACTCCAAAGTCCGAATTCGGCCCTTTGTGGGCTTGTGTTAGCGATTTTTTATTTAAATAAATATCTTATATCTTATAACAAGAGTTAACCGATTTTTATATTTTTTAAAATTTTCAATATTAATTTCATTTGGGTACTGCATCTTCACCTTATACAATCTATTTTTTTCTTTTATACTCTTTAACAGGCTTTCAGTAACCCATGGATTACGAGGTAAATCTTTACTCTTTCTTAATACCATAGGACATACTTGGTCAAATATTTGTTTAAATTTACAATAAAATAAAACAATTGACTAATTCGGGTTTTCAACATTTAGGACATCATTCCAATCTATATCTCCTATTTTTACTTTCATCTCATCTATCTTTTTTGGTTAATTATCCTTTTATAACTTTTATTTGGTCTCTTTTCACGTTCCACTCCTGATCCAGAGAAGTCAGAAATAACAACACAATGATCAGATGCATCATTCAAAATAATATGGGTATCAAGGCAATTTTCAGATGTAAAAATGTTATCAATAAGAGTTGCATGGTTATCACAGATTCTTGATGGTAGTAAACAAGTAGGTGACAAACCATGTAAAAATGAAACATTCAAAAATTCTAATCCCTTATTCGATGTCGAAACATTATGTCGCATTATATCAATATTAAAATCCCCCATTACATAAAATGGATGGTGTTGCTGGGTGAGGGCATCTAACAACGACTCATATTAGTAGAGTGGGGGGTGCTACTCCGAACATGACCACGTGGTTTATGGTTTTCTCAGTGAGAATGAAAAAACAGAATCTTTCTCACTTGAAAAACCATGAATTTTGTCACATTTTTGTATGTTTTTATGGTTTTTGTCAGTGAGAATTTGAAAAACAGGAACTTTCTCACATTTTGTATGTTTTTATGGTTTTTGTCAGTGAGAATTTGAAAAAACAGGAACTTTATCACATTTTTATATGTTTTTATGGTTTTTGTCAGTGAGAATTTGAAAAACAGGAACTTTGTCACATTTAAGGATGACAACAGCAATTCATGTCTGTTTTATGGTTTTCTCAGTGAGAATGAAAAAACAGGAACTTTCTCACTTGGAAAACCATAAACCACGTGGTCCTGTCACGACTAGCACCTGTGAACTTGATTTACATAATCGCTAGGGGAAATTATTGATTCACGAAGAGGGAATTAGGAAACATTAAGGCTTCTTTAATCTTTAGGCCTGTCACGAGTAGCACCTGTGAAATTGATTTACATAATCGCTAGGGGAAATTATTGATTCACGAAGGGGAGAATTAAGAAACATTAAGGCTTCTTTAATCTTTAGGTCTGAGGGATAAACGTTCTTTAGGTCAGAGAGAAAAATTAATATACTATTTTCAAATAGGGCTTCATTGATCTTTAGTGTCAGGAATTATAATTGACATCACTTGTTATCTTTGAATTATGCGGGAGTCTAAATAGATAGAAATTCTATTTTTAAATACGTCTTCAAGGAGCTTTAAGTCGGTGATATAAATTGATATTATAACGAAACACTAATAGTTTAGCTAGGAAAATTTATGAGATGAAGAGATTAACGTAGGAAAGGGTTTCCTAGAAATTTGAAATGCGTTAGCGCATAGATGCCATACAAAAGGAACACGCTGAAATTACGTTTAGGGATTATTTGGGTGAAACGGTTTTATCCATTTTATGGGATTATTTCGGCGAAACCGTTAGAGACATTTTGAAAGAAGATTTTAGAAAGGGTTTTAGAAGAGGTTTTGAGTGTGGTCGTTATAATACACAAGTTCCATTTGAACAGTGTTGTGAGGTCCTCTACCCCAACCCCAAAGGATTCCGATCCCCCACCACAACCCCGAAGGAAGCCCCCGGTACTCAAAGGCCCCCCAAGCTCCCATAGAGCCCCAACCCCCCAAACGCCCTCCTCAGACCCTCAAAGACCCTCCTCTAGTCCTCAAAGGGCCCCCGGACCCCCAAAGGGTACCCCGGACCCCAAAGGGCACCCCGGACCACAAAGGGCACCCCGGACCCCAAAGGCCCTCCCCCGGTCCTCAAAGGGCCCCCCTGGCCCCAAAGGGCCCCCTCCCTCTTCCTCCCTCCTCCCCCTTCCCCTCCTCCTCCTCCTCCTCCTCCTCCTCCTCCTCCTCCTCCTCCTCCCCTCATCCCTCCTCCTCCTCCTCCCACCTCCCCCCTCCTCCTCCTCCTCCTCCTCCTCCTCCTCCTCCCCTCCTCCCTCCTCCTCCCACCTCCCCTCCCCTCATCCCTCCTCCTCCTCCTCCCACCTCCCCCCTCCCCTCCCCTATTTTTTATACTTTTTTTGTGCATTGAGACACAGAAGGGACATCCCTCCCCCAAGGGTCCCCCAAACACCCTCCCCGGGCCCCCCCCCCAAAGAGTTCCCCTCTCCATTTTTTTTTAATACTTTTTTATGGCTTGATTATATCTTTTCTGAACAAGTTCCATTCATAATGTCATTCCTAAACCCATTTTCCAACCTCAAAGAGTCCCCTCCCCAATTTGTAAATAATTTCATGAATTTTTTAACATGGTATTTTTTTAACTTTTTTACGTATCTTAAAATGACATGAAATATGGTTACGGCTCTACCAATCATACTCTGCGCTTATTCATGGACACGACGTGGCTTTCCCACTGGTACTCCATGGCAGGTTATCGACACTACCTAGTTTATTGCATACATTAAATCAGTATTTTTTACGCAGTGAAAGGATAAACACACAATTCATATCTGTAAAAAAAGTGAGGATGAATTATTCGACGAACGTATGTGCACATGAAAAAATCATTGTCGTATTGAATGCTGACAAGGAGAAATACCTGAACTATAAAACGAGTACAATCGGTAACACCATTGGAAATGGATGTATGCGTTGTCATGACAGCGAGAAGTTAGATTTCTTTGGAGTACCCAAGAATTTCAATCGTGTAAACGGTGGATATTCAAGAGTATCATTACCAGAGAAATTAGTGCTCAAAGAGAATGCAAACTTAAAAATAATTGTTGATGATCGGGGACAACTCCTTGCTACGGCTTCTGGTAACACATTACCTGTTAATAAATCCTATCATCATCTTTCCGGTATTAGTATTTTAAAGAGAACAAGAAGAAGACAAGCATACTCCTGCACCAACATCATAAATCATATCTTGTCAATGTGTCAAAACTGCCATCTATGTAAAAATAATGTGACAATAGACAGTGAAATCGCAGGCAGAATAAAAAGGACATTAGCAGACAATATCATCAATGAATATAAAGATGAATTGACGGAAAGTGACGCGCAAGTGTACTAATAATGTGTAATAATGTATTTAACGTATTTTTATATTAATATTCTACATGTCATTATTTCATTAAAAATATTTTGTGCATTATTTTGTTAAGTGTTCATTATTTTTAGGGTTTGGCAGAACGTTAACGTTCAGAATATCTATTAAAAAGGTCAGAGATGAAAGAAAAAGAATTTTTAGAGATAGAGATGCTACTAGCAGACTCAATTTTTCACGGAAAATAAAAAAGTTCAAGTTCACGTCGGAATTTTATCAAAGAACACAATTCATTTCTAATTTCTACAGAGAAAATAAAAATCTTCCACTTCAGTTCTTTATTTCACAAAGACATAAAGAAATTTAAAGTTCATTTCTAATTTTTCGGTGGAAGATAGAAAAAGTAATATCATACTTGTGAATATTTTCATGGCAGATAAAAAGTTCTAGTTCAATTTAAAATTTTCTCAACGAGGTGAAGAAAAATTCAAGTTCTCGACTGAATTTTACCAAATAACACGCTACAAGTCTAATGTCCACAGAGAAAACAAAACTCTTCCACTTCAGTTCTTTATTTCACAAAGAAGTAAAGAAATTTAAAGTTCATTTCTAATTTTTCTGTGTCAGATAGGAAAAGTTATACTATGATTTTGATTATTTTCTATGAAGGTAAAAAGTTCTAGTTCATTTTTAAATTTTCTCAATGAAGTGAAGAAAAGTTCAAGTTCTCTTCTGAATTTTACCAAAGAACACACTTTAATCCTAATTTCTCCAGAGAAAGCTAAAATCTTCCACTTCAGTTCTTTATTTCACAAAGAGATAAAGAAATTTAAAGTACAATTCTATTTTTTAGGTTGGAAGATAGAAAAAGTAATACCATACTTATGAATATTTTCATGGAAGATAAAAGTTCTAATTCAATTTAAAATTTTCTCAACAAAGTGAAGAAAAATTCCAGTTCTCTTCTGAATTTTACCAAAGAACGCACTTCAATTCTAATTTCGACAGAGAAAACAAAAATCTTTCACTTCAGTTCTTTATTTCACAAAGACATAAAGAAATTTAAAGCTCTATTCTAATTTTTCGGTGGTAGATAGGAAAAGCAATACCCTACTTGTGAATATTTTCACGGAAGATAAAAGTTCTAGTTCAATTTAAAATTTTCTCAACGAAGTCAAGGAAAGTTCAAGTTCTCTTCGGAATTTTACCAAAGAACACGCTACAATTCTAATTTCTCCAGAGAAAACAAAATCTTTCACTTCAGTTCTTTATTTCACAAAGACATAAAGAAATTTAAAGTTCTATTCTAATTTTTCGGTTGGAAGATAGAAAAAGTAATACCATACTTGTGAATATTTTCATGGAAGATAAAAGTTCTAATTCAATTTAAAATTTCTCAACAAAGTGAAGAAAAATTCCAGTTCTCTTCTGAATTTTACCAATGAATGCACTTCAATTCTAATTTCGACAGTGAAAACAAAAATCTTCCACTTCAGTTCTTTATTTCACAAAGGCATAAAGAAATTTAAAGTTCTATTCTAATTTTTCGGTGGTAGATAGAAAAGCAATACCGTACTGTGAATATTTTCACGGAAGATAAAAAGTTCTAGTTCATTTTAAAATTTTCTCAACGAAGTCAAGAAAAGTTCAAGTTCTCTTCGGAATTTTACCAAAGAACACGCTACAATTCTAATTTCTCCAGAGAAAACAAAAATCTTTCACTTCAGTTCTTTATTTCACAAAGACATAAAGAAATTTAAAGTTCTATTCTAATTTTTCGGTTGGAAGATAGAAAAAGTAATACCATACTTGTGAATATTATCATGGAAGATAAAAAGTTCTAGTTCAATTTAAAATTTTCTCAACGAAGTCAAGGAAAATTCAAGTTCTCTTCTGAATTTTACCAAAGAACAAACTTCAATTCTAATTTCGCCAGAGAAAACCAAAATCTTCCACTTGAGTTGTTTTTTTCAAAAAGACATAAATAAATTTAAATTTCAAGTCTAAATTTTTTTCGTTGGAAGATAGAAAAATCAATACCATACTTGTGATTATTTTCACGGCAAATAAAATGTTCTCGTTTAATTTAAAATCTTATCAACTAAGTGACGAAAATTTCAAGTTCTCTTCTGAAATTTACAAAAGAACACACTTCAATTCTAATTTCCCCAGAGAAAACAAAAATCTTCCACGCCATTTTTAAGTTCACCAAGACATGAAAAATTTAAAGTTCAATTCTAATTTTTCGGTGACAGATAGGAAAAGTTATACTATGATTTTGATTA
The DNA here is from genome assembly GCF_049724085.1 of Artemia sp. Qi Xiang Cuo. Taxonomy (NCBI): domain Eukaryota; kingdom Metazoa; phylum Arthropoda; class Branchiopoda; order Anostraca; family Artemiidae; genus Artemia; species Artemia sp. Qi Xiang Cuo. The sequence continues at coordinate 64,814,877 of NC_142798.1, forward strand.
TTTTCTATGAAGGTAAAAGTTCTAGTTCATTTTTAATTTTCTCAACGAAGTGAAGAAAAGTTCAAGTTCTCTTCTGAATTTTACCAAAGAACACACTTTAATTCTAATTTCTCCAGAGAAAACAAAAATCTTCCGCTTCAGTTGTTTATTTCACAAAGACACAAAGAAATTTAAAGTTCAATTCAAAATTTTTCGGTGGTAGATAGGAAAAGCAATACCGTACTTGTGAAATATTTTCACGTAAGATAAAAAGTTCTAGTTCAATTTAAAATTTTCTCAATGAAGTCAAGAAAAGTTCGAGTTTTCTCTTCTGAATTTTACCAAATAACACGCTACAATTCTAATTTCTCCATAGAAAACAAAAATCTTCCACTTCAGTTCTTTATTTAACAAATACATAAAGAAATTTAAAGATCAATTCTAATTTTTCGGTTGTAGTTAGGAAAAGCAATAACAAAAATGTGAATATTTTCATGGAAGATAAAAAGTTCTAATTCAATTTAAAATTTTCAACGAAGTCAATGAAAGATCAAGGTATCTTCATAATTCTAACACAGAAAACTCTACAAGTCTAAGTTCTCCATAGAAAACAAAAATCTTCAACTTCAGTTCTTTATTTCACAAATACATAAAGACATTTCAAGTTATATTCTAATTTATAGGTTGGACAATAGACAAAGCAATACCATACTTGTGAATATTTTCACTGAAAATAAAAGTTCTAGTTTAATTTAAAATTTTCTCAACAAAGTGAAGAAAAATTCAAGTTCTCTTCTGAATTTTACCAAAGAACGCATTTCAATTCTAATTTCGACAGAGAAAACATAAATCTTCCACGTCATTTTTTAAGTTCACCAAGAGATAAAGAAATTTAAAGTTCAATTCTAATTTTTCGCTGGCAGATAGGAAAAGTTATACTATGATTTTCATTATTTTCTATGAAGGTAAAAATTTCTAGTTCATTTTTAATTTTCTCAACGAAGTGAAGAAAAGTTCAAGTTCTCGTCTGAATTTTACCTAAGAACACACTTTAATTCTAATTTCTCCATATAAAACAAAAATCATCCACTTCAGGTGTTTATTTCAAAAGGACATAAATATAATTATAGTTCATTTCTGAAATTTTCTTTTTTATATATTAAAATCAAGAAAATAATTCTTAAATATTTTCATTTAATATGCATTTTTATTTTTAACTTTTAAATTTTATCAACTTATTAAATTACCTGTATATTTTTATAATTTCTTTTACCCAATAAAACACTAAAACAGTATTTTATAACGATTCAATAAAAATATACAATATAAGTTCTTTATTTCACAATGACATAAAGAAATTTAAAGTTCAATTCTAAATTTTTCGGTGGCAGATAGAAAAGTAATACCACACTTGTGAATATTTTCCCGGAAGATAAAAGTTCTAGTTCAATTTAAAATTTTCTCAACGAAGTGAAGAAAAATTCAAGTTCTCTTCTGAATTTTACCAAAGAACACAATTCAATTCTAATTTCGCCAGAGAAAATAAAAATCTTCCAATTCAGTTCTTTATTTCACAAAGACATAAAGAAATTTAAAGTTCAATTCTAATTTTTTGGTGGAAGATAGAAAAAGTAATACCATACTTGTGAATATTTTCCCGGAAGATAAAAGTTATAGTTCAATTTAAAATTTTCTCAACGAAGTGAAGAAAAGTTCAAGTTCTCCTCTGAACTCTACCAAAGAACACAATTCAATTCTAATTTCTCCAGAGAAAACAAAATCTTCCACTTCAGTTCTTTATTTCACAAAGACATAAAGAAATTTAAAGTTCATTTCTAAATTTTTCGGTGAGAGATAGAAAAATTAATATCATACTCGTGAATATTTTCACAGAAGATAAATACCATACAGGTGAATATTTCCCCGGAAGATAAAAAGTTCTAGTTCAATTTTAAATTTTCTCAACGAAGTCAAGGAAAGTTCAAGTTCTCTACTGAATTTTACCAAAGAACACGCTTCAATTCTAATTTCCCAGAGAAAACAAAAATCTTCCACTTCAGTTCTTTATTTCACAAAGACATAAAGAAATTTAAAGTTCAATTCTAATTTTTCGGTGGAATATAGAAAAAGTAATACCATACTTGCGAATATTTTCACAGAAGATAAATACCATACATGTAAATATTTTCCCGGAAGATAAAAAGTTCTAGTTCAATTTTAAATTTTCACAACGAAGTGAAGAAAGCTCAAGTTCTCTTCTGAATTTTCTTAAAGAAGTGAAAAAGTTTGCCCAATTCTGAATTTTACCAATGAAAATGAAAAGCTCCCACTTCAGTTCTTAATTTCTCAAACTAGGTTAAGTTAGGTTAGGTTAGCCCACGTACGCGTCACTTAGGTTAGCTTAGGTTAGGTGAGAGACAGGCAAAAGTTAGGTGTATGATTAGGTTAGGTTAGGTTAGATTAAGCTTAGGTTAGATTAAGTTAGGTTAGGTTAGTTAGGTTAGGCTAGGTTAGCCTACGTACGCGCGCGTACGTAGGCTAACCTAGCCTAACCTAACTTAACCTAACCTAACTTAATCTAACCTAAGCTAACTTAATCTCACCTAATCTAACCTAATCATACACCTAACTTTTTGCCTGTCTCTCACCTAACCTAAGCTAACCTAAGTGACGCGTCCGTGGGCTAACCTAACCTAACTTAACCTAGTTTGAGAAATTAAGAAATGAAGTGGGAGCTTTTTCATTTTCATTGTTAAAATTCAGAATTGGTCAAACTTTTTTCACTTCTTTAAGAAAATTCAGAAGAGAACTTGAGCTTTTCTTCACTTCGTTGTGAAAATTTAAAATTGAACTAGAAATTTTTATCTTCCGAGAAAATATTTACATGTATGGTATTTATCTTCTGTGAAAATATTCGCAAGTATGATATTACTTTTTCTATCTTCCACAGAAAAATTAGAATTGAACTTTAAATTTCTTTATGTCTTTGTTAAATAAATAACTAAAGTGGAAGATTTTTGTTTTCTCTGGGGAAAATAGAATTGAAGCGTGTTCTTTGGTAAAATTCAGTAGAGAACTTGAACTTTCCTTGACTTCGTTGAGCAAATTTAAAATTGAACTAGAACTTTTTATCTTCCGGGAAAATATTCACCTGTATGGTATTTATCTTCTGTGAAAATATTCACGAGTATGATATTAATTTTTCTATCTCTCGCCGAAAAATTTAGAATTGAACTTTAAATTTCTTTATGCCTTTGTGAAATAAAGAACTGAAGTGGAAGAGTTTGTTTTCTCTGGAGAAATTATAATTGAAGTGTGTTCTATGGTAGAGTTCAGAGGAGAACTTGAACTTTTCTTCACTTCGTTGAGAAAATTTTAAATTTAACTATAACTTTTTATCTTCCGGGAAAATATTCACAAGTATGGTATTACTTTTTCTATCTTCCAACGAAAAATTTAGAATTGAACTTTAAATTTCTTTATGTCTTTGTGAAATAAAGAACTGAATTGGAAGATTTTTATTTTCTCTGGAGAAATTAGAATTGACTTGTGTTCTTTGGTAAAATTCAGAAGAGAACTTGAATTTTTCTTCACTTCGTTGAGAAAATTTAAATTGAACTAGAACTTTTTATCTTCCGGGAAAATATTCACAAGTGTGGAATTACTTTTTCTATCTGCCACCGAAAAATTTACAATTGAACTTTAAATTTCTTTATGTCATTGTGAAATAAAGAACTTATGTGGAAGATTTTTATTTTCTCTGGAGAAATTAGAGTTGTATTGTGTTCTTTGGTAAAATTCAGTAGAAAACTTGAACTTTCCATGACTTCATTGAGAAAATTTTAAATTGAACTAGAACTTTTTATCTTCCGTGAAAATATTTCACAAGTACGGTATTGCTTTTCCTATCTACCACTGAAAAATTTAGAATTGAACTTTAAATTTCTTTATGTCTTTGTGAAATAAACAACTGAAGCGGAAGATTTTTGTTTTCTCTTGATAAATTAGAATTAAAGTGTGTTCTTAGGTAAAATTCCGAAGAGAACTTGAACTTTTCTTCACTTCGTTGAGAAAATTAAAAAATGAACTAGAACTTTTTTACCTTCATAGAAAATAATCAAAATCATAGTATAGCTTTTCCTATCTGCCACCGAAAAATTAGAATTGAACTTTAAATTTCTTTATCTCTTGGTGAACTTAAAAATGACGTGGAAGATTTATGTTTTCTCTGTCGAAATTAGAATTGAAATGAGTTCTTTGGTAAAATTCAGAAGAGAACTTGAATTTTTCTTCACTTTGTTGAGAAAATTTTAAATTAAACTAGAAATTTTTATTTTCCATGAAAATATTCACAAGTATGGTATTGCTTTTTCTATCTTCCAACCGAAAAATTAGAATTCAACTTTAAATTTCTTTATGTCTTTGTGAAATAAAGAACTGAAGTGGAAGATTTTTGTTTTCTCTGGAGAAATTAGAATTGTAGTGTGTTCTTTGGTAATATTCAGATGAGAACTTGAACTTTCCTTGACTTAGTTGAGAAAATTTTAAATTGAATTAGAACTTTTTATCGTCCATGAAAATATTCACAAGTATGGTATTGCTTTTCCTATCTACCACCGAAAAATTAGAATTGATCTTTAAATTTCTTTATGTATTTGTGAAATAAAAGAACTGAAGTGGAAGATTTTTGTTTTCTCTCGAGAAATTAGAATTGTAGCGTGTTTTTTCTTAAAATTCAGAAGAGAAAACTTGAAATTTTCTTGTCTTCGTTGATAAAATTTATTATTGCAATAGAACTTTTTTTCTTCCATGAAAATTTTTCACAAGTACGGTATTGCTTTTCCTATCTACCACCGAAAAATTTAGAATTGAACTTTAAATTTCTTTATGTCTTTGTGAAATAAACAACTGAAGCGGAAGATTTTTGTTTTCTCTGGAGAAATTAGAATTAAAGTGTGTTCTTTGGTAAAATTCAGAAGAGAACTTGAACTTTTCTTCACTTCGTTGAGAAAATTAAAAATGAACTAGAACTTTTTACCTTCATAGAAAATAATCAAAATCATAGTATAAATTTTCATATCTGTCACCGAAAAATTAGAATTGAACTTTAAATTTTTCATGTCTTGGTGAACTTAAAAATGGCGTGGAAGATTTATGTTTTCTCTGGGGGAAATTAGAATTGAAGCGTGTTCTTTGGTAAAGTTCAGAAGAGAACTTGAACTTTTCTTCACTTCGTTGAGAAAATTTTAAATTAAACTAGAACTTTTTATTTTTCGTGAAAATAATCATAAGTATGGTATTGCTTTTTCTATCGTCCAACGAAAAACATTTAGAATTGAACTTTAAATTTCTTTATGTCTTTGTGACATAAACAACTCAAGTGGAAGATTTTTGTTTTCTCTGGCGAAATTAGAGTTGAAGTTTGTTCTTTTGTAAAATTAAGAAGAGAACTTGAATTTTCCTTCACTTCGTTGAGAAAATTTTAAATTGAACTAGAACTTTTTATCTTCGATGAAAATATTCACTAGTATGGTATTACTTTTTCTATCTTCCAACCGAAAAATTAGAATAGAACTTTAAATTTCTTTATGTCTTTGTGAAATAAAGAACTGAAGTGAAAGATTTTTGTTTTCTCTGGAGAAATTAGAATTGAAGTGCGTTCTTTGGTAAAATTCCGAAGAGAACTTGAACTTTCCTTGACTTCGTTGAGAAAATTTAAAAATGAACTAGAACTTTTTTATCTTCCGTGAAAATATTCACAAGTACGGTATTGCTTTTCCTATCCACCACCGAAAAATTTAGAATTGAACTTTAAATTTCTTTATGTCTTTGTGAAATAAAGAACTGGAGTGGAAGATTTTTGTTTTCACTGTTGAAATTAGAATTGAAGTGCATTCTTTGGTAAAATTCAGAAGAGAACTTGAATTTTTCTTCACTTTGTTGAGAAAATTTTAAATTGAATTAGAACTTTTTATCTTCCATGAAAATATTCACAAGTATGGTATTACTTTTTCCATCTTCCAACCGAAAAATTAGAATAGAACTTTAAATTTCTTTATGTCTTTGTGAAATAAAGAACTGAAGTGAAAGATTTTTGTTTTCTCTGGAGAAATTAGAATTGTAGCGTGTTCTTTGGTAAAATTCCAAAGAGAACTTGAACTTTCCTTGACTTCGTTGAGAAAATTTTAAAATGAACTAGAACTTTTTATCTTCCGTGAAAATATTCACAAGTAGGGTATTGTTTTTCCTATCTACCACCTAAAAATTAGAATATAACTTTAAATTTCTTTATGTCTTTGTGAAATAAATAACTGAAGTGGAAGATTTTTATTTTCTCTGTCGAAATTAGAATTGTAGTGCGTTCTTTGGTAAAATTCAGAAGAGAACTGGAATTTTTCTTCACTTTGTTGAGAAAATTTTAAATTGAATTAGAACTTTTTATCTTCCATGAAAATATTCATAAATATGGTATTACTTTTTCTATCTTCCAACCGAAAAATTAGAATTGTACTTTAAATTTCTTTATCTCTTTGTGAAATAAAAAACTGAAGTGGAAGATTTTAGCTTTCTCTGGAGAAATTAGAATTAAAGTGTGTTCTTTGGTAAAATTCCGAAGAGAACTTGAACTTTTCTTCACTTCGTTGAGAAAATTTAAAAATGAACTAGAAATTTTTACCTTCATAGAAAATAATCAAAATCATAGCATAACTTTTCCTATCTGACGCCGAAAAATTAGAATTGAACTTTAAATTTCTTTATGTCTTTGTGAAATAAAGAACTGAAGTGGAAGATTTTTGTTTTCTCTGTGGAAATTAGAATTGAAGCGTGTTCTTTGGTAAAGTTCAGAAGAGAACATGAACTTTTCTTCACTTCGTTGAGAAAATTTTAAATTGAACTAGAACTTTTTATCTTCCATGAAAATATTCACAAGTATGGTATTACTTTTTCTATCTTCCACCGAAAAATTTAGAATTGAACTTTAAATTTATTTATGTCTTTGTTAAATAAAGAACTGAAGTGGAAGATTTTTGTTTTCTCTGTAGAAATTAGAAATGAATTGTGTTCTTTGATAAAATTCCGACGAGAACTTGAACTTTTTTATCTTCCGTGAAAAATTGAGTCTGCTAGTAGCATCTCTATCTCTAAAAATTCTTTTTCTTTCATCTCTGACCTTTTTAATAGATATTATGAACGTTAACGGTCTGCCAAACTCTAAAAATAATGAACACTTAACAAAATAATGCATAAAATATTTTTAATGAAATGATGACATGTAGAATATTAATATTAAAATACGTTAAATACATTATTACACATTATTAGTACACTTGCGCTTCACTTTCCGTCAATTCGTCTTTATATTCATTGATGATATTGTCTGCTAATGTCCTTTTTATTCTGCCTGCGATTTCACTGTATATTGTCACATTATTTTTACATAGATGACAGTTTTGACACATTGACAAGATATGATTTATGATGTTGGTACAGGAGTATGCTTGTCTTCTTCTTGTTCTCTTTAAAATACTAATACCGGAAAGAGGATGATAGGATTTATCAACAGGTAATGTGTTACCAGAAGCCGTAGCAAGGAGTTGTCCCCGATCATCAACAATTATTTTTAAGTTTGCATTCTCTTTGAGCACTAATTTCTCTGGTAATGATACTCTTTAATATCCACCGTTTACACGATTGAAATTCTTGGGGACTCCAAAGAAATCTAACTTCTCGCTGTCATGACAACGCATGCATACATTTCCAATAGTGTTACCGCTTACACTCGTTTCATAGTTCAGGTATTTCTCCTTGTCAGCATTCAATACGACAATGATTTTTTCATGTGCACATACGTTCGTCGAATAATTCATCCTCACTTTTTTACAGATATGAAGTGTGTGTTTATCCTTCCACTGCGTAAAAAATACTGATTTAATGCATGCAATAAACTAGGTAGTGTCGATAACCTGCCATAGAGTACCAGTGGGAAAGCCAAGTCGTGTCCATGAACAAGCGCAGAGTATGATTGGTAGAGCCGTAACCATATTTCATGTCATTTTAAGATACGTAAAAAAGTTAAAAAAATACCATGTTAAAAAATTCAAGAAAGTATTTACAAATTGGGGAGGGGACTCTTTGAGGTTGGAAAATGGGTGTAGGAATGACATTATGAATGGAACTTGTTCAGAAAAGATATAATCAAGCAATAAAAAATTATTAAAAAAAAACTGGCGCGGGGAACCCTTTGGGGGGGGGGCCCGGGGAGGGTGTTTGGGGGACCCTTGGGGGAGGGATGTCCCTTCTGTGTCTCAATGCACAAAAAAAGTATAAAAAATAGGGGAGGGGAGGGGGGAGGTGGGAGGAGGAGGAGGAGGGATGAGGGGAGGGAGGTGGGAGGAGGAGGAGGAGGGAGGAGGAGGAGGGGAGGAGGAGGAGGAGGAGGGGGGGGGGAGGTGGGAGGAGGAGGAGGAGGGATGAGGGGAGGGGAGGTGGGAGGAGGAGGAGGAGGAGGAGGAGGGGGAGGAGGGGAGGGGAAGGGGGAGGAGGGAGGAAGAGGGAGGAGGGAGGAAGAGGGAGGGGGGCCCTTTGGGGCCAGGGGGGCCCTTTGAGGACCGGGGGAGGGCCTTTGGGGTCCGGGGTGCCCTTTGTGGTCCGGGGTGCCCTTTGGGGTCCGGGGTACCCTTTGGGGGTCCGGGGGCCCTTTGAGGACTATAGGAGGGTCTTTGAGGGTCTGAGGAGGGCGTTTGGGGGGTTGGGGCTCTATGGGAGCTTGGGGGGCCTTTGAGTACCGGGGGCTTCCTTCGGGGTTGTGGTGGGGGATCGGAACCCTTTGGGGTTGGGGTAGAGGACCTCACAACACTGTTCAAATGGAACTTGTGTATTATAACGAGCACACTCAAAACCTCTTCTAAAACCCTTTCTAAAATCTTCTTTCAAAATGTCTCTAACGGTTTCGCCGAAATAATCCCATAAAATGGATAAAACCGTTTCGCCCAAATAATCCCTAAACGTAATTTCAGCGTGTTCCTTTTGTATGGCATCTATGCGCTAACGCATTTCAAATTTCTAGGAAACCCTTTCCTACGTTAATCTCTTCATCTCATAAATTTTCCTAGCTAAACTATTAGGGTTTCGTTAGAATATCAATTTACCTCTCCGACTTAAAGCTCCGTGAAGCCGTATTTAAAAATAGAATTTCTATCTCTTTAGACTCCCGCATAATTCCAAGATACCAAGTGATGTCAATTATAATTCCTGACACTAAAGATCAATGAAGCCCTATTTGAAAATAGTATATTAATTTTTCTCTCTGACCTAAAGAACGTTTATCCCTCAGACCTAAGATTAAAGAAGCCATAATGTTTCTTAATTTCCCCTTCGTGAATCAATAATTTCCCCTAGCGATTATGTAAATCAATTTCTCAGGTTAGGTTAGCCTAAAGATCAAAGAAGCCTTAATGTTTCCTAATTCCCTCTTCGTGAATCAATAATTTCCCCTAGCGATTATGTAAATCAAGTTCACAGGTGCTAGTCGTGACAGGACCACGTGGTTTATGGTTTTCCAAGTGAGAAAGTTCCTGTTTTTTCATTCTCACTGAGAAAACCATAAAACAGACATGAATTGCTGTTGTCATCCTTAAATGTGACAAAGTTCCTGTTTTTCAAATTCTCACTGACAAAAACCATTAAAACATACAAAAATGTGAGAAAGTTCCTGTTTTTTCAAATTATCACTGACAAAAACCATAAAAACATACAAAAATGTGAGAAAGTCCCTGTTTTTCAAATTCTCACTGACAAAAACCATAAAAACAGACATAAATGTGACAAAATTCCTGGTTTTCCAAGTGAGAAAATTCCTGTTTTTTCATTCTCAGTGAGAAAACCATAAACCACGTGGTCATGTTCGGAGTAGCACCCCCCACTCTACTCATATTGACTTAAAAACTCTTGAATACTAGACGATGGTGGCCGATATACTATAATTACCAAAAAAATATTTCTTCCATAATTCACTTCTACTACACAACTCTCAAATAGCATCTCAACATTCCAAACCATAAATTCATTCCGTAAAGAAGATGCAAAAACATCTCGTATAAAAATACCAACTACTCCTCTCTTATTCTGTCTTCGACAAGCATGAAAAAACTTATAATTTTCATAATGTTGGAATGTATTATTTTTATCAAGAAATGTTTCACAAATTACTAACACATCTGTTGACGACCCTTTAAGAAAATCATGCAAAAAATTTAAGCTGCTATTTAATCCTCTACAATTCCAAAATGACAGTCGTTTAAATTGATTATTTAAAGGGGGAAGATACTGAACAAATAAATATTTATTTTTAGGTGCATTATAATAATCTGGCAAATCTTGATCTTGTGACGAAAACCTATGAAAAAATTTATTAATATCGAGAGGATTTTTTTCAAGTTCCTCCAGCCTACCAGCAGGAATTTCTACAAAACTTAACTCATCCATAACCCAAACTCAACAAAAAATTCGCATCCCATCTCCGTGAGCCGATATAAATAGAATAAAAAAAAAGAAAGAGAAAAAAAATAAAAGGCAACAAAAATTTCGGAAATAAAAAATAAGAACAAAAAAGTAATACATAAAAACTACTTGACTTCATACTCACTCGAACCATTATCCTTATCATCACCCGAAGGCGAGCGCAATGTAATCACGGATACCTGAGCTAAATCACAACTAACTACAATCATAAATCCATTCAAACATACTAAAAAACCACTTCCGATACATTTTTTATGCATTTGACTTATACGACATTATACCATTTAAGCTTCACTTTTTGCTCATTCTCAATCAAGCATAATACAGGTGGGACGACTGGGGGGGATCCAAGCACTGACTCCCTTTTCTCTCAATTCTTTCTGTTTGATTTTCAGGGAGTTACGAATGTCACGAACACCTTTTGTCACATCATCTGTTATATAGACATAGGGAGATTGACTTCCGGCTACTCTTCTGAACGGATTTTCACGCAATTTTTTGTTTCCTTGAAAGACAAAGAATCTGTCCTTATCATCCTGGAGCTGGATTTTGATAAATCGATCCGTAAACTCCAGTAGTTCAAATTGGGTATTAATCCCAAGATGTTGGGAAAGTAAGGCGTTAACATGCTCCTTAGCTTTTGACTTAGATTCACCTTTAATGTTCCATAGAATAATATTCCTTCTTCTATCCATGTTTTCTACCACAAGGACTCTCGTAGCTAACTCACCAAAACCAGGTTCCTTTGCAATTTGTTTACGTAGTGCCGATATTTCCTGCTTAATACTGGATAACTCATTTTCGTGGGTCACTTTTGCTAATTCCAAATCTTCAACACGAGACGTTAGGGACGCTAAACCAGACTTAATGTCACTGATTCCCCTTTTTATTTCCGAAATATCATTCTTAGTTTCTTCGACGATTGCAAGGATTTTATCCAACTTTGAAACATTATCAGTCGATTCCGTGGACCCTCTAGACTCGTCCAAATAGTTTTGTCTTGATCGCTTTCCACTTTTCTTAACCATATTGATATCCAATAATGTTTATAATTTTCAAATAGCTCGATAAACGAACGCCCAAGATAATTCACTAAGCACTTCACTTGTCAACTTATCAAATAATTTTTGTATTGTTCTCTGTCCAATAATGTTTATAATTTTCAAATAGATCGATAAACGAACGCCCAAAATATTTCACAGCAAATTTTACACAGCGCTCGCACAGGGATGTTACTACTCCGGGTGCATTGAATGAACTGCTGACCAATAGATACATCAAAAGAGTTTGATAGTCTTACCCATAAAGATTACGAGCCTGAGAAAATTTGCCTTATTTCCGAAAAAAACGGGAAAACACCCCCTAAAAGTCATATAATCTTAATGAAAGGCATACTATCAGATTCAGTGTATTAGACAACCTTAGTGTAGAGTTTTCAAGCTCCTATCTGCAAATATGTGATTTTGTTTTTGCCAGAATAAAGATCACTGATGCGTGTTTATTTTTCTTTTTTGTTTTATTTTATTTTTCCCAGGGATGATCGTATGGACCCCGTGATCCCAGAATGTCGCAAGAGGGCTCATTCAAACAGAAATTGTAAGTTCTAGTGCAGGGGCGTCGGGGGCAGAGGCGTCGTTTGGGAGGGGCAAGGGGGCAGTTGCCCCTCCAATAATGTGGAGAAAAATTATTATATAACCCGTGCTTCTTGAATAGCTGGATATGGACCCCTCCCCACCAATGAAAATGCTGCAGATTCACCCCTGGAAGGGGCGTGCTAGATTTTCCAGCATTATTTAAAAAACAATCAGAAATTAAATAAAATAAAAAAAAAATTTAACTGAAAGTAAGAAGCAGCATTAAAACTTAAAACAAACAGAACATATCATAGGAAGCGCAATAGCGCTGCCTAAGAAAAGAACGATGTTGGCACAATGCATTATTTATTTATCTGTTTTTTTTTCCTTCAGACCAGGGCACTTCGTATCGAAGGAGTTTTCGCATAAACATCGAAAAGGGCTCATTCAATTTAAAATTGGAATGGACAGTGCCCTTTCTAATAGTCGAAAGTGATTGGAAGGCAACTGACACCCCTTCTACGCCCACCATTTCCCCAAACCCAACCAATCAAAATTTTGAGATAGCCATTTTATTCAACGCAGTTGAAAGTTCTGGAGATTATACCTTTGAGCAGGACATTCCCCCCACAGTCTTTAGGGCAAGGGTTATAAGTTATACCCTGGGGGCATATATGGTTTTTGTCGAAAGCTTTGTCGTAGAAACTTGAAAAAGGGCTCCTTCGATTGGAAATTCAAAGGGCTACTGCCCTTTTTAAGAGTCGAGCGTGATTGGAGGGCAACTAACCCCCCTCTCACGCCCACATTTTCCCCAAACACATCCAATCAAAATTTTTAGATAGCCATTTTGTTCAACGTAGTTGAATGATTTGGAAATGAGGTCCTTAAGGTTGACAACACCCCCCCCCCCCCCAAAGCCTTCAAGACAAGGGTTGTAAGTTACACCCTTAGGGGATATGAGTTTTTTTTTATAGAAAGCGTTGTCGTAGAAACTTCAAAAAGGGCTCATCCGTTTGGAAATTGAAATGGCTAGTGCACTTTTTTATACTTGAAAATTAATGGAGGGCAACTAAACCCCTCTCATGCCCACCATTTCCCCAAACACATACAATCAACATTTTGAGATAGCTATTTTTTCAACGTAGTTAAAAGTTCATGAAATTACGTATTTGAGGATGACACCCCCCCCCCCCCCCACAGCCCTCAAGGCAAGGATTGTCAGTTATGTCCCGGGGAAATATAAGGTTTTTATAGAAAGTGATGTTGTAGAAACTTCAAAAACGTAGTTGAAAGTTCTGGAAATTAGGTCTTTGAGGATGATAACCCCCTCAGAGCCCTCGGGGCAAGCCCTTTCCCTTGGGACTGGGAAGGGGTTCCACCCCGAAAGCATAGTTATTCGACCTTTGGCCTGCTGTGAACAAAATGGCTATTAAAATTTTGACCAGAAGTAGTGAGAGTACTATTGATTGAAAACTTACAAGAAAAATTACATTGAATTTCACAAAAAAGTAGTCTAACCTGTGCATTGACTTACCAAGGACAGTGATATATAAGTCAATTACATATGGAATTGCATAAGAATATGAAAGTGTAATAGATACGAAACTTACATGAAAACTTACATTGAATTTCACAAAAAAGTAGTCTAACCGGTACATTAAGTTACCAAGGACAGTCACACCTTACCAGGGTGCGGTCATCACGACAATTTGATTGGTAATTGGATTTGAATAAAAGGACTGATTTTCATTGCAATTCATATTAGTAAGTGAATTGAATTCAGAGAGAATAGTTTATCTGAGAGTATATGAGTAGAGAAAATGAGTGGTGCATTTAAACTATTGGAAATTGATGGTGGAGCCGGCAGCAGCAAAGATATACGAGTACCAAATGTGGCTGTGGAAATAACAGGAGGGTGTAGACTATGCCTTGAATGGGACAATATGTATACCAGATACGTGATATCATTAAGCAAATTTAAGCTGGAGGAGCAACTATGTTTTGCTGGAAAAGTGAATATTCTCCATATAAATAAACTTCGGTCAGCATTAGATGCGCTATCGAAATATATTGATGAGAACAAAATGAATCAGTGATTATTATTGATGTAATTATGCTCAATAAAATTGTTTCTAAATCAAAGGTATTTTTCTTTCTATGGCAGAATAGAGTATATTTTTTAGAATAGAAAAAATTCAGGTCCGTAGGCAATTGGTTTCAAGAGATTTAGGGTTATGAAAAAAGAATAGATTTTAGAAGTCTCGAGTCATGGGGGATCTAGTGTTTATAGAAAAGCACTTGATTCTACGTGATGATTTTCTAGAGCTGCCTATTCAAAGGAAGATATTTTCTCGGGAGATGCTTGTCGATATAAGGAAAACTGATTCTCCATCATTAGACTATTGTATGAAGCTTCTACGTCGTGGTCCAAATGCATTTACACAATTTATTGATATATTGATCACAACACAGCAAAATGATATTGTGGATATGCTTTTAAACATTGGTTTAGAAATTTAGGGCTTTTTCTTATAAGAAAGATGGCGTTCAAGGATGATTTACTCCTCTCTCTCTCTACCCCAGTAAATTTTTTGTTTTTGCTAAGTCAGTTTCATTATGGTAGTGAGAGTGTCGACACATTAAAAAATTTTCCACACATGTCCGCTATGCATATAGACACTGGGTATCTGGTCATCGAATAAGAATTGCACAATGATTGGTGAGTATGATGAAAAGTGTAGATTATGCAACCCGTTTAAATTGCAATTTGGATATACTATGCAAATTAAAGGTTTTAATTCTTGTCTTGAAGAGGTGTGTGACTCTCATCCTAGAGGCCACCTATGCTCCAATTGTCACTATGATAATTGTAATCAGTGGGAGAATACATATCCCGGTATGATTGGAAAGGATCCTAAGCGTGATTTTAGTTTATTGCTAAAAAATTGGTATCGTCGTGTTTTTAGATGGTTGTGGGAGGAGGAGCCAGGTTAGCAATTCAAGTTTTGGAACATCAAAAGAATATGGTTTCTACGTCATCGTTGTGAAGACCATGGGTGTTATGATTATAAGCCCACTGATTTTTATTTGGCTGTGACGGAATGTGATTCGACACTTGAGGACACTGTTTGTGAAATTGCTTCAAATAAGCAAATTGAAACATGTGAATTCTATAGAATGAATGAGTCTTCCTTGTTTTAATCCTCAAAGTCCTTGTTGATGTCCTTCGCTTCCCGCCTGGGTAGAGACTGATGAGTGAATGATGCGCACGCATCTTTTTCAATCCCTCCCCATTTTGCCGAAATTTTAATTGCTCGCCATTGGCTCTTGCTGAAGATCTAATATTTTCCTTAACACTCTCCTTGAAATTCTTGCCCGACCCCCAGTCCTTTAGCGTGGAGGCAGCAAAATTTGATGCAGCAGGTACAAGATATTTTCTGGCAAGGGGCAGTGCAGAACGAAATAGCCTAGCAAACCAGCTACCAAGACCATAGCAAGACATTGTAGTACGCCCCTTGTAGTAGTCCAATCCATTGCCTATTTGATTTGGACTCAGAGCACCAGCATAGCAATCGATATCGGGACAGAGAAATTGAATTCTTCTATTATTCATTTTAGGCGATTGTGCTGCCACCGACAATGGGTCGAAAATGACATGTAATCACTACTAAGCCTTTTGTTATTGCTAGAGGATCACCCAATTCATTTCTTAGTGTTAACTGACAGAGTTCCAAATACGAAGTGTTTACAGGAACATACTGAAGATGCTTTATATTATAGTGATGAACAAGTTCATGAGATATTTTTAGTTCAAGAACAGTTAGGAGGGGTAAATTTTAACTACTAACTCTTGATGTTTCCACACAGGACGCATAGAGAAATATTCAAGAATTTGAAGCGAAACCAGGTAGATAATCAGCAAAAATAACTTAGTTCAACCCGTAAACAATACCATCATTTTTCCCATTGATTATATTCTGTTTAAAGCAAAGAACGTCTCTCAGATTGTCATTTAGAATAATTATTTCAGTGTCAACAGGTGAGGTAATGTAAATCCTATCGTGTTTCAATGAATAATTAAAATGGAATGTATCATTCCTAAGATATGAGATTTTTCTATTGATTGTACAACACTAATCTTTTATAATATCGTATTCAATGAATTCCGATTTGGAAAGTGGATAGTCACTAGATTAGTTTCAACCCATTCATAGTCGGCAAGAAGTGTCTACTTATATGGTATAACTTTTAAATCATACACACGATCCTTTCTCAGGATGTCCTAAGTATTTTTGAGAATACAGTCGACAAGAGGCACTTCATACGCACTGTTAAATTCGATGGTGGGGGACAGTTTCTTCTAAAAATAACTAGTCGTATTCAAGTCGTTTTAGAGAGGATCAGAAACATTGGACATAAAATTTACAAATAAATCATTAGGCATTGTCAGTATCTTCAAAACCGATCCAAGAATCCAGATCAGAGTTGTATCCTAAGCACCGAAAAAGTAACTGTTTCCTACCCCTGCGAGCAAGAGTTTTTAATATCTTTTCAATTTGATAGATTTCACTGTTATTTTCAACTTTTTGTAGTTCATAGTCATAAAAGCCACCGAGAATCTCTTCATCTTTGGTATCACGCAGGCGATAAGTTATGGGTTTAGTTTCTAGGATTTTTGCCACTTTAAAAAGTTCTGTGGACCACAAGTAATTCCCCTTTTCAAAAAATTTAGTTGTTCTATTAATTTGAACAGTATCACCAACATCGAATTTATTTTTCTTCTTGACAATCGTTTCATTAGAATATTTTTTAAGACAGGTGTCAATTGCATCATAATCAGAATGATGAACTTCCGTTGGGTTTAAATTGGACAATGATCGATGAGGTCGTTGATTATAGATCAACATGATTTTATCAAAATCATGAATAAAAGCCGGTGTATTCTTCAATGTACAATATATTGAAATTGAGATTCGATCAGTTTTTATCAATCGTTTGAACATTGCAGTTTTTATGGGGCAATGACTATCATGGAGCAGTGTGCTAAGTTTTGTTAGTATTTTCGAAACATGAGGGTTAAAAAATTTCATTCGACGAACTGTTTGAATTTTTTTATATGAATCCTGTTCGAGAATACTTTCAATGGCCTGAGCAACTTCAATTCCTCTTTTTGATCGCAATAGAATTGCATATGCAGAACGACTATAAACACTGATTGCAAGTAGAATGTACTTGTATGGTGTATTGTGACGTCGTTGAATCTCATCTAGAGTCAGGAGATCTGCTTGCATTATATGCAATGGGTAAAAGGCTTTAGTTTTTCGATAATGATTAGCACGAAGTCTATGATTTCTATGCAGAGTGTAACTTGATTCATTTTGTAGATAGTCCTGTACACTTTTAGTGTGAACACCAGAGACTTTGGAAAGAGTGGTGGGTGAACTTAAACTCCCCGCCTCACCAATATTTTCATAAACACCTTTTAGAACTTCAACCATTTTGAATGTAAACACGTAGTGTAACGTCCGCTACCCTTTTGTATACTAGTTGTGGTTGGTGATGGGGGTGATGATAACACTATACGTTTCTACTTTTTCCTCGCAATAATTGTCAAGTTTCCAGTAGATATGCTAGAATTTTGCAAGATTGATAACAAATCTTCTTCTTCTTCTTCTTCCTCTTCATGTTTTAATGGCGTTGTTGACGATGATGTTGATGATGATGGTGTATGTTCATTCAATTTTCTTAGAATTTCTCTATTGCTAATAAGGCTTTTGGGG
This sequence comes from Artemia sp. Qi Xiang Cuo, assembly GCF_049724085.1. Lineage (NCBI taxonomy): Eukaryota > Metazoa > Arthropoda > Branchiopoda > Anostraca > Artemiidae > Artemia > Artemia sp. Qi Xiang Cuo. The sequence goes on from NC_142798.1 coordinate 64,832,731, forward strand.
AAGTTTAATGTATTTAGAAAGTTGTATCTATGATCGTCAAATGATAATAGTCCTTTACTATCTGTAACCATGTCATAGATTAAATAGAGTAGATTTTAGCTCTTGCCCTTAATTATAATCCCTTTCCCATTGCTATCAACTTGAATATGATCTTGACTACTTTCCATGAGATAGGTTAAGAGTCGTTTTCTTTGTTCACGATATGAGTGAGGCATTAGATTTTCAATTTTCAATACATTTGAATCCAATTCATCCTTCTTTAATTGTGTTCCAGCAGCAGTAGAATCCTGAGGAGATGATTCTTTTTTGTGATCAATACCATTGGGCTTCGTCCGATGGGGCTTATATTTATCCACTCGGCGAAGTGCATCTTGAAGTAAAAGCAGTTTTTATCATCCTTAATATTCTCATTGTCAAGGAATTTACTCAGATTGTTCTCAAAGTCTTCCAGGGGTGAGAGAGCAAGTTCTATTGGATTCAATTTATAGGGCTTTGCCATTCTCACTAGAGGAAACTGTTTACAAGTCCTGTATTTATTGGGAATCAAAGTGTGAAAAGGCTATTGTCCGCCTGAAGAAGTCGTTTCTTTTTAAAATTCTTTCCTTTCCTTTTAGAGGCCAATGTACGTACAATGGAACGATGTTGCTTTGCTTGTTTCTTAACTACTTCTGGTAGTGGAACATTACCCTCGGTTATATTTAAACAAAGTTCAGATATTAGATTAATGAAATCAATGTCAATACCATGTTGGAGAATGGGTTTCCTAAGCGAGGGTTTGGAAGTGCTTAGAACTGAAAACAGATGACTATTTTCATGTAGTTTCTTCAGTGTCATGATAGCAACTAATAGGTCTTTTTAGTGTTCACGGGGAGATATGCTGTAATTTCATTGTCAAAAATATCTGTGACCACACGCAGATCCTCGCGTGTATTTTGATCAAGATCCAATAGGAAATAGCCGTAGGGTTTATTAGTTGCCTGATTGTATGCTGAGAGCAGAAATTTAGGGGCGCCTGGGTATATCTGTTTATTGAGAGTTATTAGCGAGCTAGCATCACGAACAACTCTGTAGATGATATAGTAGGTGCAGTTCAATGCAAGTGTTCGCATATATTTGCTCTGATGAAAGAGATTTTGTAGAACCAGAGTAACGGAAATCTGTTCATGATGAGAGTGAACATTGAACAGTAGTAGATTTTTTTCGGCTTTTCCACAAACATTTTATCGCAATTTTTAATTATTTTAGTTAAGAGTGTTGTTTTGCCTGACACTGACGGCCCACACAGAAACGATCTGAATGGTGTTTTAAATTGATACATGTTCCCTTCAACAGTTCACCTAGACAACTAACTGTAGACTATGGCTGTCTAATGACTAACTAATTTCCCTATTACTACTCCAGTCAAGAAGAAGAAGAAGAAGAAGAAGACAAATAAAGAATCATATTTTCTTTTATTATACGAATAAAAGTAACAACACTAAAAAAAAAAATACTATATTGAAAAAAGCACATTAAACATAAAAAAACACACTTTTTAAAATTATTTATAATAAAAAATACAACATTTACATTGGCACTAGAAAAAACACTTAAATAAATATTTTTTTTTCTTTTATTTACAGAAAAAATACAACATTTAATGAATAATGCACTTAAAATAATATCACTTTTATTTACAGCATTTGGTATGGGATCCCCTCGGGGGGCAGCCACTGCGGCGGCCACGAGACCCGCTGTGGCGGGCCGGGAAGCACCGCGGGACGCGCCGCGGGCCAGGAAGCGGGGGCCCGCTGCGGCGGGCAGGGGCCGGCGGGGCATTAAATAGTGGAAATTGATCTGCCTTGCACACACACACATTGAAAATTGCTTGTGATATAGAAAAAAAGAATTTTAAAAAAACACTCCATTACCAAAAAAACCCTCCCACCAAATTTATACTTTTTTTTAAGTGAATTTAAGTTAATTTTTCTAGACCGAGTTGTTTTCTGTACTCTATACATTCAACTCGGTCTTAAATTAAATAATGACCGTATGGTAGTACCTTCACACCATCCTCAAGTACATAGACTTTGTCCGATATGGCAGACATGGCCTTTTTTTCAACTCTAACTGTGTAGTTTTTAAATTGTAAAGAGCGAATCGCCATGACTTTCGCTCTTCGGACTAAACTACGTTCCACACAGTTTCTATACACACTCATGACGAAATTTTTTTTAAAAAGTGTGTAGGTACCCCCTTGCAAACTTGTTTGATATCCTTGTTGTGCGTTTCCACACAGTATACCGTCGGACCAGGAAACACACCACTGGATATCAGATTGCTACCCGTTTCAGATTTTAGCATTAACAATTGATTTGGGGCCTGGCGTTTCACTAGCTCTGTGTAGAGGGATTCATCCCAATTAGTGTAGTCCATTCGTAAGCTAATGTACTCACCATTTCCCAAATCATTCAATAGATTTTCAGTTTTGACTTTTAACAGGAGTGAATCAGTGTCCCCGTAATACACTTGAACTTGTCCCGCAATCGGCCACTGTACCTTGCATAAATTATAATAAAATGACAACATGAGTTTCTTGGATATTTAATTATTGCACTCCCGCCTGCAATATTTTTATTTAAGACAATGTTTCTTTTCTTGCAGTGTAGGAGCACCATATCAGAGTCTATGATTGTGAACGATGTGAAGTTTGGATCCGCAATGATTCGAGCACAATCTTTGGGATTGGTTACAATGTCACAGCGACTTCTGTTTTGTACGCTTCCGCACATTTTACCGAAGGCTGAGTTCAAAATGAGTTTATAGATTTCTTTTACAACCTTCTTTTTCGCTTGTGAATGTTTACTGACAAAAGTATCAATAAACATTTTCATGTAAGGCTTTTCATCAAATTGGTGGGCTCTATGAATATTTTCGATTTTGAAACCATTAGACACCAGCCATTTCAATAGCACGTGATGAACAACCATGTTCTGTTTCGGGTTGAGGTTGGCAATTAGATTTAGCTTTGAAGGCACCCAGTGCATACTCCCATCCTCTACTAAAGATAAATTGTAGGGGCCCAGAGAGTCCCTACCCACCGGTCTATTTATGCACGGAAAAAAAGTCTTTTACCGAGTCATGGATTTCAATGGGTATTTCACCGTCAATTTCAAAAAACCATCCCTTTGCCCCATTCTCCTCAACACTAGCAATGTCGAGAAAATTCGAAGCACATGGATTGTCAAGCCATTTATAATTGCCACACGGCAAAAAGTAGTGAGACATTGCCGATGGGTAAAGAGAATTCATATCCAAAAAAACTGCGTCCAACTTTTCATCGATGTGCTGTCCGGTCAGATCAGTTTTCATGATACGATCCCCGTGAAAAACATACCCACCCCTCATTGATCTCTCTAAAAACAGATGCTCATCCACATCGGCGATCAGACCTATTTCTTCTTTGCTGATTTTAAGTATCAAGTCCATCACCAGATGAGGAGTGCAAAAATAATAACCTAAATCCAACCCAAATTCCTCTTAGATTTTATCCGTATTTTTGCACACAATGTCCAGAAGAGTGAGTACATCACTGGCCAAGTATAGTTTACAATAATCCCACCCATTTTTACACCCGCCCTTTGCCCAAACCCTCTTAGCAAATTAGTAGTCGCTAGTAGTGCACTCACTCTCAGTAAGAGAATTGTAATAAGCTTCAATGGGCGGTAATGACACCTCATCTAGCCTCGAGCCAGAGTTGTAATAATCATATGGATATATACCCTTACACTTTAGTAAATCACACATTTCATCATCGGGGAAGCGCTGTTTGAGGAGGGGGAAGCTATCAAAATTGTCACTTTTCTGTACCTGAATCAATTGACTTAAAAATTTGGGGAAGAAGCTGAAAGAGTATAAAAAGTGGATTTTTTTCAGGCACGTGTTACCCTTGTCAACTGTTTTCCACATGAATTCTAGCATCAGTAGCTTCTCCGATGATTTGGGTACTAATTATATGAAAAAGAACCATCTATCCATGCGTCATCTACAACTCCATCCTTGGCAATGCGGGCCAACGCCGATAGAAAAAACTTTAAGTCATAATTGGAATTGTGTATAAAAACAGGTAAGAAATATTGCTGTCTAACGTATAAATTGCACGACTGATGTGCTACCCCTCTAAAGTTACTCCCTCCCGATGTAATTTCCTGCCACAAATGATCATGGTCGATCACCTTCCTCCTCCCCCCATTCCCAACACCATCATCAAATTCCCCCTTGCAAACCCCACACATTTTACGATTTTTAATGGCCGTTATGTCATCTGGTGATAGGAGCATAGGAAAGTTTGTATAACGAAGGCGCGAAATTGCACTGTTCGCTGTTTTGATTAGACTGACCAATACCGAGCGCAGGAACTCTTCACCGTCACCCAACATCTCAACTACGTACAGCACTTGCATGGTATTATTGGAATCTTGTTGCGCTTGAGCGCAAGAGACTCCTATAGCTTCATGTATTTTAACACGATTTGAATTTGACGGATCATACACGTCTGTCAGTTTCGCTTCGCAGTCTAAAGCGATCTCATTGCTCTGCAGGAGCGTGTTTTGGAAATTTTTAAAACGTAAGATCACTCTATCTCCGCTAACCGTCTCCACAGCCTGGTATCCATGACGTTTATAGTGTTTCATGTGATGCTTTAACATTAAATTAGTCCAAAATCTTGAGAGGCATGTTGGACAGTAATAACGTGCACTCTGTTTCTTACCCTCCCCCAAAACCCTACTAATATCAGTAATTGGATTGAAATGACCAATTGAAGCGGGGTCTGTGGGTGGAGTGTATAGAAGCCACACCCAATGTTCCACTGATTCAATTGAAGGAGCCCGCACTGGAAATAATACCCCCTTCTTATCGGAACGGTGGCCCTCCTCGAATTCTGTTTCATACTGTAACACCGTGACACCAATCTTTAAATGTGCATTAGCCCGCTCGAAAATATCAATTCCTTTTAGTGTCAAGGGAAATTGACCATTTAAACAATTAAAATCTACTTTGGGGAACATTGAACCCTCCATCCCATTAACTGCCATTTTATCCAACTTTTTCTTAGATGCATCTATTTGAAGAGGTCTGTATGCGGCAATTAAAAATGCTACTTGAAACACTTTAGCCTCGTATCGAAACAGATTCGTTGTATCCCCCTACATCCCTCTAAATCTGAATGATATTTTGAAACCATAGCCCTCTCCCCAGCCCCACCACCTCTTAAAATAAAATCCTTTTTAAATCTACAAATATTAACATTTAAACTTTCAATATATAAAACCACCGAGCCACTACCCCCCTCGTTATAATTTTCCCACTTAGTTTGAATACTATTAGCCCAATTGAGAAAAACCTCCTCATAATTTGATAAATGCGGGCGAATTGCCAACATCTCTGTGTTCAAGTATTTTGAATACACCTCACTCACATTTTCATTTACAAAAAATATTTTTAGTGCTATTGAAGCTTTTAAACTGACCCCCACCCCCCACACTCCCATCTGTTGTTCAAGAATGGATTGAATCTTATTAGTATATAAATGTGTAATGGCCGAGGGATCTGTTATTATAACCCCCAACACTAGAGAGTTGAAGGGATCACCGAAATTGGCGCTATAGACCTTTGTATGGTGCAAGGCAGAGTTGGACAGAAAAAAATCTGGAAGAGGGGATACTTGTGTTGTTGTAGTATTACTACTATCACCATTACTAGTTGTAACATTAAGCTGAATGCTGGGGGGTGACATAGTATTGTCAATAGCACCACCCCCAGTCTGTTCAATTACATTGGATGGAGATGGCATGAAGTCCCCTAGGCTAGTTAGCATGTCTTCTAGGGTGTCGGGGTATAGCTGATCAAGCCAGCATGTATTGTCCTGTGATGGAATTTCAATATGAGGACCCGGTTCAGATGCACTACTAACATCGCCTAAATGCTCTTGCATAAATCTATCTGTCCATTCCAGGTCCTCCATCATGTCAATGTTACAAGTTAAATTGTCTAGGCTGGCCATGTCCCCAAAACAATCATTAAGAAAACCCCTATGCCACACCATATTGTCTAGAACTAATGTAGGTTCATCTCTGAACTCCATTGGTGGTGCGATGATAGGTTCAGGTCCACTAAAAATTGATGTTTCATGACCCAATGAAGATGGCTCTGCTATTTCATTGATCTATAGAAAAAAAGGGTTTATTTTTTATGTGAAATAACCATTATTTTTATAGAGTGAATAAACTATGTCAATTTTTCATAGTCATTGTCCCACCACCTGAACAATTAAAAGAAACAAAGTTACATTGGCATATGTCTTTCATAATGACAACAGAAAAGTCGTGTCAAATGAAGAGGTTTTTTTCATGCATCATATTAAAAATATATTTGGTTTAGTCAGGAAAATGAAGCCTTATTCTTACAGGTTAAGTTAGAACAAGAGAATGTTATATAAAACTAATGGTTTTATTCGAAAAAATATAATGTTCAGAATGAAAATGCAAAATAGGGGTCCACCTCTAGTGCCTGCCCCTCTTGATTGTAAGTCTCAACAAAACACGTCCATCGTTGAACCGTTCTATGAAACATTGCTCTTCAGCCTCGGTTAATGGACATGCATCCCATACATTGGATGCTGGTGGTGTAAGTTTCTCCCTCTTCTCAACAAACCAAATTTTCCTATGTCGCTTGGCGATGGATTTGATGGAAGTGGTGGTGGTGGTAGCAGTAAACCTGGACTAAATAAATCATTGTAAGAAAAAGAACTTTTTTCTCCTTCCATATCAACAATTAAAGTGAAAATCAACAAATCCGGTTTCATCCCGTCACATATTTTTATAAGTCAATCGCGAAAGAGCCTTATTCACCTCAAGCAGAGAAGAAATCAATTTAATAAATTATTATAATATTTTCAGAATATCCATTTGAACTTACGTCAAAAATCAGAGCTAGGTCGCTAGAATCCTCCTTTCCTTCGGAATGGGGAGCGAGGCGAATATAAGTGCTTGATTCGAAATTATTATTATTATTATTATTCCTCGAGTAAGCAATATACTATTCATTGAGTTTGCATTAATTTTGACTATTTACCTCATATATTGTTTATTCAGATGCAGGTAGCTTATAGGCGTATAGGCCTAAATTTTAATCATCTTAAAATATAAATATATATATATATATATATATATATATATATATATATATATATATATATAAAAAGAACGGTACTTCAAGGTATTATTATTAAGAGTTAAAGAAAGAATTGCTGAGTACTATAACATAAAAATATAAATGGGGGTATATTTAATAAACTATTATTATTATTATTAAAGTCTCAGAATATTTATCTTCGTGAATGACAAATTACAATTTTCCTTAAATTACAGTGTTAGATATCTCATGCATATAAGAACCTGACGGGGTTTTAGACAAAAATTTGTCAAACCCAGAAGGGACCCGCATCTCATTATCCCAAAGAGACATGCTAATCCGGATTCATCGCGTCGCATATTTTTACAAGTCAATCGCGAAAGAGCCTTATTCACCTCAAGCATAGAAGGAATCAATTTAATAAATTATTATAATATTTTCAGAATATCTATTTGCATTTACTTCAAAAATCACAGCTAGGTCGCTAGAATCCTCCTCCTTTCCTTTGGAATGTGGAGCGAGGCGAATTACACTTGGCCTGATCAAATTTAATGATTTGATCAGCCCTGTCTCGACGTTGTCCTGGGGTCCATCCAACTTTGTATGCTTTTGTTGTGATGGTTGATCAACAACATCCTAAAAGAAAAATAAAAATGATTTTCCGTTTTCAAACTATTTAGCTTACGAGAGGGCACTGCCCCTTCAATTCCACAGTACCAAGCCCCCAAAACTTGAAAAAATGGCACAATTTAATTAGCTACTTCAATTCTTACTTATTCAGAATATTAATGGGGGCACTGGGCCCATTCCATTCCACAGTACCAAACATCAAAAGTTGACAATTACAGATCTTTTTCAATTTTATATGCCTCGCTTTTAAAACTTATATACCTAAATTGCGAAATACTTAAAATCACAGAAAAAAGGAAGAAGAAGAGCCCCTAGACGTAGCCTAAACCAAAAAATTATTAAGTATATTGTAAAGATTGTTGCTAGGCTTACGCAAGTTAGATATAAGTGTATTTCTTGTATTTAGTGTTTTATTACGTTAAGGGTATATTTTTGGTATTTAGTGCATGTTTCAATTCAAGAGTATAGTTGAGTATGTGTTGTTTTATGTACTTGTTTCTGACTTCTTTTCTATTCAAGGTAGTGGATCACATGACCAAAAACCTGCCAGCCAATGAGAGGCTACTTTGGGGGTCATGGAACCAGAATTGTATGCTTGGGCCTTGGAAGATAAGAAGGGGGAAAAGACAACTTGTGGACAGTTCAGCTTTGAGAACCAACAGTGACAAGTGGTTAGAGGAACACCGCTGGGAGAGTTCGAGCAACCTCCACCTTTCTATAAAATACGGTGCGCTGGGAGAGTTTAACAATAACCTCCACATCACTGCCGTCGGAGAGTTCCAGTAACCTCGACTAGCCAACTATAGACGGCGAGCTTGGAAAGTGCAGCAGCCACTTCCAAATCAACGGTGCCAGCCGGTGCAAGTTGACTTAAGCTCGGATTCTCTACGTCTTCAAGAGGACTGTTCACAAGTGTACTCTAATATTGTATTTTGTCTATTCGTTTATTAAAGTAGTTTTAGCAGCCTCTTGAGTAGATACGAATCTTACCTACCACGCTACCCAAGGTCTTGTCCTCGTGGAGACTTGATCAACCCCCACTGGTGACCACTAAGACGGAATTTCTTTAGAGAAATACATCATACTTCACATTGGTGGTAGCTACTCACGGTGTTGTTCACCACTTCTAAGAAACTCCTTTCCAATAATTTATTAAGCTGTCTCTATCCTTAAATTTAAAACCATGCCGGCCGACTTAGAGGCCCATGTTAAAGACCTCGAAGCTAGGCTAGCAGATGCAGAGGCTCGTCTGACCTCGCAGAGAGTTAGTTCTGATATTTACCAACCAACTCCTCCTATGCCTGTTAATTATTATATAGAACAATGTCCGCCAATTTCTATACTTTCGCATCCAGCCGATATTCATTCCTGGATTTTAACTCTAAAACAAATACAAAAGAGTCAGTCCAAGGGGGACGCCTCTATGGTGTCTCAGGCTATCTGTTACACCAGGGAGGAGATTCAGAGATTTATGCATAATCTTGATCCGGACAGTATAAAAAATCTTTCAGACCTCGAAAGAACCCTTTAAAATAGCCTTTTGCCCAGAAAAAAGTGTAGGACAAAAACTACAAGAATTGGTTAGAGAAAAACAGAAAGAGAACGAATTAGTCTCTCAATTTTATTCTAGAATAGTTGGTAAGGCGAAAGATTATTGCAAGTCAGCCAGCCAAAATGACGCCAGTAGTCTCATCTCAAACATTTTTAAAAGTGGCTTAAAAACTAATATCGCGCGCCGAGTAATGGAACAAGCATCACTAGATTGCGATAATGATGAACTACTAGAACTAGCTAGGAAATTTGAAACAATAGATTTAACATTTTGTAGTCCAAATGCAGTTTTAACTGCAGCAGTCAGCAGTCAAAACATCAACCATGACATGTAACAAAGCCGAACTCCCTCTATGTCAAAATCAACTAGAGGTAATTATTTCAGAAATGATTTTAGTTGTAGAAATAGTGCTCGCATAAAATGTTGGAATTGTAGGGGTCCACATAGACAATCTGAATTTAAGGAACCTACAACGTGTATCCATTGTGGTGAAATAGGGCACAAGTCAAAATTTTGCTTAGCATCAGCGCCTATAAATCTACCACAAGGAAACCAAAAAAACTAAATAATTCGACTTTCCTGGAGGCCGAGTCGAACCTTATGCGAAGTCCTGTAATAAATAATATTTCTTCTGTGAACTGTTCTTATTCACAAATTTGTTATTTGAGTATACCAGAATCAATCAACTGTGTCTCATTTCCATTTACGTATGATGTAATATTGTGCGAATCTATTAAAATTTTAGTATTTATTGACACCGGTTGTCAAAGGTCACCATTATCGGAAAATTTATTCTACAGCCTTCCGGGGCAAATACAAAAGAATATTAAAACGTCAGTCTCAGCTGTAAAATCCTTGAGTGGAAATAGTTTGAATGTTTTGGGGAAAATAAAAATTCTTGTTGCTATATCTGACGGAGTGAAACAAGGAAAAAATTCATTGGGAATTTCTCGTTATTAGTGAACTTAAGTTTCCTCTAATAGTAGGCTATGATTTCTTAAATTGCTTGGAAATTTCTTTTGATACCCGTCGAAACCAAATCAGTCTAGGCTCCAATAGTCCATATCAAGAAAATTTTAGCGCATTTTTTGCCGAAAACACTGGTAACGCTTGTACAGGAAATGTATATGTAGCTAAACAGATAACCATTTCACCAAACTCTTTTAGAATAATCAAAGTGAAACCGCAATCTAGTAACCAAAGTCCTGTAGCTCATGGGGATTGTCTGATGTTCACGCCTTCACCAGCGTGGAAGACCTGTATTTCAAGGTCAATCAGTGAAGTGTCTAATTACTCATTTCCCTTAGTATTTTTTAACCCCACGCAAGATAAAGTAACCTTATTAAGAGGTAAATTAATGGGACATTTTGAGCTTCTCCCAGACGACTTAGCCTCAAGCTCTGGGTTAATTGCAGCCTGTGCTGAAAATGAATTTTCTCAAAGCAATAAAACTCGGGTAGGTTTAAAAACTGAATGGGCTAATGATAAATTTTTAAAACATATCAATAACGGAGAGTTAGCCGGTAAAAAATGTGAGAAATCTAAAGCTTTATTTGTAAATTTAAAGATGTATTCGCTCGCACTGCTTGTGATATTGGGGGTATTGACTTAGTTGGGTTTGTCGTTCCAATTGATGAAATAGTTCCAAATAAAAGCAAAAAACAATTTACATTATCATTTTTAATGAAGGAAGTAATAATGAAACACGTTAAAAAAATGCTTCGAGCTAAGATTATTGAAGTGGGTCGATCACTATTCAACTCACCTGTTTTTATCATAGGCAAACCTAATAAAGAGGGTAAAATCTTCCCAAAACATCTTTGGAATAAGAAAAACAGTAGGTTCTCAATTGATCTTACAGAAATCAATAAAGGTATTAAAGATAGTCAATGAGAAATTCGCAGGATTGAAGAAATTATTACTGATATGGCAGGGAAAAAACAATTTTCTACATTAGACATCAAACCCTTCTTTTACGCATGCAATTTATCTAAAGAGAGTCGCTAATTATTTTATCTCAATGTTAAAGGTGTATCATACAGATTTTTGAAAGCACCAATGGGAGCTAAAAGCAGTCCTAGAGAATTTTTGGAATTTCTGGGAATATTGTTTCGGGACGTCCCTAGTAAAACAAAGGACGAAATAAATTTCTATGATTTTCTGAGTTGGTACGTAGATGACCTAACAATACATACGGAAAGCGAAAATTTTGAAAATCCTTTGAGACATTTAGGATACGTGAATTCAACCTTAAACTCAATTTATCAAAATGCTGTTTTTCGCAAATTCAGTCAATCTGATAGGATTCAAAGTCTCACCCGAAGGGATTTCTCCTCAGGAATCAAAGGTTGAAGCGATTAGGGTGATGAAACCGCCTAAGGACGTTTCAGACGTTCGTTGTTTCCTAGGCTTGGCTTCATTTTTACGAAGTTTTTACCTTAACTATGCAGACATTTCATATCCTTTGGTTCACCTAACTCGTAAAAATGTCCCATTTGTTTTTGGACCCACCGAAATGGAGGGATTTGAAAAACTAAAATCCGAACTTACTAATCCACACACAATTCTACTCCGTTTTCCATCGAAATCAGAGGATTTTCATTTGTTCACAGATGCTAGCATGAAAGCAATTAGCGCTCTACTTTGTGTAAAATGCAAAACCACAGATCGCTTTCAAATAGTTGCAAGCTATTCTAAAATTCTCAGCGGACCCTCATCTAATTATGACAATCATAATTGAGAATTATTCGCACTTTATTCCGGGATTAAACATTTTCAAAAAACCTTTCTATAGTCCGCTCATACACATTGCCATACAAATTGCAGGGCTCTATCTTATTTAAAGAGAGCTAAAGACGTAAATAGCAAGCTATACCGTATTGCAGTTTTAATAGACAGTGAGTAATTTACCTTTCATCAAATTCCTGGAGTTAAAAATCCCAGCGACTATTTGAGCCACCCTAGTTCTGAATTTGTTGAAAAATACAGAAAAGTTAATCTTGATGAGTTGGAACAGGAATTTGACTGCCTTCAAGGTGAATATGTTGATTTTATTGGACTAGGAGAAAAGGAACTCAGACAGGCTCAAAAGCGCGATAAAGAAATAAAAGCAGCATACAAATTTTTGGAAACTATACCCGGAAAACGATTTGATTTTCGGGAAATGGAGTCTCAGGACTCGGACCCAAATTCTGTAATTTGTAATAGTCGGTCGACCGCAAGAGGTAGGCCTATGGTGCCTATTGGTCACGAGCAAGTCATGACAAGGGGTCATGCAATCCAGAGGGAAGCCACTGAGGCCCCTCTAAGGGATGCAAAAAAGGGTTGCATCCATAGGGATGCAGAAAAGGGTGGCATTCCGGCGCGCAAAGGTGGCACAAGCTTGTGCTCAAAGGGAAATCATGATCATGAATCTGGTATAGAGTCTCCCAGGCTAAAAATTGAGTCAAATGAAACAAACATATTAACAAAATGGCTTCTAGAATAGAAACTGGTAATTCATAACGGGATAGTATCTGCAGTCCATATTACCGGAGATAAGAGACGAGTAAATAAATATTAAATTTTTGTAGCAAAAGAACTCATATCCACAACCATTGCCTTAATGCATAACAAACGATTGTTAGGTGCCCATGAAAGATATATAAAAACGATAGAGCGAGTACGCGACTTTGCAGTTTTTGAAAACTTGCCGGTACTCGTACAAAATCGTGTCAGAAATTGTGATTCGTGTCTTCGTCGGAATATAACGGGCCCTATGCTGAGCCCGTGTTTGGCTGAAAATAGTCCTCCGTCGCACTTATTTCATGCTTTTTCTATAGATCGTGACGGGTCTATGCCATATGAATGTGCAAATGGAGATTTGCATGTCCTAACAGCTGTAGAGCATTTTAGCAAATATGTCATAGTAGTACCCGTCCCAAACGTTAATGCTCAAACAATTCGTAACTTCATTGTAAAGGAGATAATTTCAAAATATGGAATCCCTGATATCATTTTATGCGATAATCATATGTCGTATCGATCAAAGGTCCTAAATTCTATGGCAGAAAATCTCGGAATTGAAATTAGACACAGTTCACCGAGACACCCTAAGTCGAATGGCTTAGTTGAAAACAGGGTTAAAGCAGTTAAGTCTATTTTGAAAACATTCTGTAATTCTACAAAAAACGAATGGAATGAAATGGCCCCTTTAACTGCACTATCGTTAAATTATTAGGTATGCTCCGCTCGAAAATTTTATCTCTTTATCATCTGCCATGGAGTAGTGCCAAGAACCCCGCGTGATGTAATTAACAAACGCCCAATTCAAGAAAGATTTTTGACATTAGAGGATTATGTTAAACATCTCCTGGAAGAGATATTTATTATTCACCAAATCTGTCTCAAAGAATTGAAAAAAGAAAGGGCTGTACAAGCACAACAACATGATAAAAGCTCGGTAGTAGAAAGTTCAATAAACATTTCAGATTTAGTATATGTAAGAAACCTAGGAGGATCGCTACAACTTCCCTATCGTGGTCCCTATTTTGTCATAGCCCCAACTAGAGGTGGCAATTGTTTTCTTCTACAAGAACTTTCTACAGCAAAAAGAATACTAGTCAATGTGCGACGCATGAAAAAAATAAACAATAATGCAGTCTTTTTGGAAATCAACCCAACAATTAAATAAAAGTATAACAAAGTCAAAGAGGAAACGAAAAAAAAAATTGGTAGAATTAAATAATGAGGAAACCACTCCAGAAGGCAAGGTATCACCAAGGATTTGCTTAAGGTTGAGTACAGATAGTTTGGAAAATTCTGCAAATACAACTGATAGAGATACCGATAATCAAGAAATCCGAGAGGAGGGTGTGGAGAAATCTCCCGCTCAAAAAGGATTAAGGGTAATCACGCAAGAGCAGGAAACAAATTCTACTGAAAGAAATGGTAGCGGAGAAACTGGGACAATCGAAGTTCCAGAAGAATCCCTTTTGACACCCCAACCAAGACGATCCTTGCGTGAGAAACGCCAAACTATGCCGTTTCAAGCTGGTTTTCAGTAATAATAATGAAACTTAGAAAAATAATAATAGTTCTTACCAGTAATTATTTCTTGCGTTTCCTTAATGGTTTAATGCCTTTAATTACTTAGAGAAATAATAATAGTTCTTACCAGTAATTATTTCTTGCGTTTTCTTAATGATTTAATGCCTTTAATGACTCTTTGCAATGTTTTTATCCCACAATTCAGTTTTTTTTCCTCTTATCCTGGCCACTCGAAGAGTTTGCTGAAGCTATTGCTGAAGTTTCGCTGTCCTTTGATGAGGAAGACGAATTCGAAGATGAATTGTTCGATGTTGACGAGGTATCAACTGGGGAGCTTGAGATACCTTTCTCGCTATCTGCACTTATCTTAACACAGCTTGTTTTACTGTAAACATAGAATCTAGCTTGTCTCAAAAGCCGAGTCGGCAAAGTTGTATGTATATGACCTATGTCAATATCCTCACCAGCTTTAGTCGGAATCCGAATGACAAAACATTTTGAAGTCATCTTTTCAATAATCAAAGTCTAACTGAAGGGTCTCAATTCACAACACAATTCAATAAATCTACTTCCCTGACCAAATTCCAATTTTTCAGATCAAGTACAAGCAATAAATATGAATTGGATCACTATTCTACTGTTATGTTTTCACCAAATTCAAAGTTACTTAAAGGACAACACAAGCGAGATAAGTATACGAGATAAATTATTTTTTCGTTATTTGAGAAATATTTACCCAGTGACTGGTTCACACAAAATAATTTGGTTTATTAACATAAAAGATCTAAAAGAGACTTCTGACGAACTGCTGAATTTCATTGATCAGCTGCAAAAAGTTACATTTAATAATAGCCTATGGGAAAAGAAACTTACCAATGGACGTAACAACATATCTATAGATGCAATAGAAAAAGATATCAAACAGCACTTGAATAAAAACATTCTCTTTTTTAACATTGAAATTGAAAGTCTCCACAAGGATATAAAAATCTTGTTTTCTTTAACAAAAAGAAATAAGAAAAATCGAAAAATACGTAGTCTATTACCAGGTATCGGACATCTTCTAAATAATATCGCGGGAACTGCCACTGACGACCAAATTAATAATCTTTTATCGAAAATTAAGGAATTGGAAATTGGAGAGGAAAGAAACTTCCAAATAATGGAGAAATCAGTCTCAATAATTAGTGATATTCAGAATCAAATGGTAATAAAAAAAAATCTTACGTTTGAAATTGTAGAGAATACCTTAGAGCAAATCCAACAAGACGTACTTCTTTCATTTACGACTCTAGACCTTGTAAAATATAAAATCGATTTTCAAGTTTTGAATTGTTTGAAGAAAATTAAAATGTTGAGTTCTTATGTAAATAAAGTGTTAAATTCTGTTATTCAAGCAGAAATGCGTCATTTTCCGATTGAAATCCTGGACCCTGTGTATATTAATGACGTTCTTACAAGAATTGAAGAAAATTTACCCTATGACACTACACTAGCAGTAGACTTTAAAAATAGCGGTCTTTTAGAATTATATAAAAACACGGAATGCAGTATCGTGAGTGACACTATATCAATGATAGTTTCGTGTTCGTTAGATTTAATTAAAAGATCAGGACGCTATCAACTTTTTGAAGTTTTAAGCATTCCCTATCCCACTAATGACACAAATTTATTTAATTCCCTCATACCAACTTCCCCATACTTTGGAGTAGATCAAGAAGAAAAAATGTATTTTTGTGCAAAATGAAAACTTCATCAACTCTTGTAATTTTAATGCAAAAAGGGTAATTTGCAAAGACAGAATCGTTATACGTCACAGCACGCTTCTTGACTGTTCCTTCGGTTGCTTCACAAATAACCAAGAAATCATTAAAAATGAATGCGATATTAATATACGAAAAGTTCATAATCCTCTTATAACTCCTGTTGGGAAAACTCACTTCTTAATTGTTACACCAATTTCAACTAAATTGAACATTCTGTCATATGCCAAGCATTAAAGGAGCAACAACGATTAGAAATTGTAGGATCCGTCCTTGTTCAACTAAAAGACGAATGTTCCCTTGCCCATGAAAAATTCTCCGTTCCAAAATTGTATGAATGCAAAACAGAGGTCAACTTGAGTAAATTTGCTCATAATAAAATTATTTTCATTTCTACTAAACTTAATTTTGAATTTGAATCATTAGAATTCAAAAAAAATTCATAGTTTTCTCGAGAGAGAGAGATGTATTCTAAAAAAGGCATAAATAGCCTAAAATCCATTTTGAGCAAAACAAAATTGCATAGAAAAATTGAATCAGCACAGTCCATGAGTCTTGGGATCATGACTAGTGGCACGTTAATTTTTCTAATCCTTATCGGAATTTCCACAGTGATTCTCCTCAAATTAAGGAAATTATGGATTGATTATAGAGAAATGAAAAAAAAATGGTTTTAGAATAGTTGAACAAGGGGACAATGAATAATAACAAATGTGAATAGGGAAGGAATAAAAATTGATTTAAAACGTATGAAAAAAAAAGTAATAAAAATGTTTTTTTTTTCAATAAAGAGAGGGGGAGAACTGTAAAGACTGTCGCTAGGCTTATGCAAGTTAGATATCAGTGTATTTCTCGTATTTAGTGTTTTATTACTTTAAGGGTCTATTTTTGGTATTTAGTGCATGTTCCACTTCAAGGGTATATTTGGGTATGTGTTGTTTTATGTACTTGTTTCTGCCTTCTTTTCTATTCAAGGTAGTGGATCACATGACCAAAAACCTGCCAGCCAATGAGAGGCTACTTTGGGGGTCATGGAACCAGAATTGTATGCTTGGGCCTTGGTAGATAAGAAGGGGGAAAAGACAACTTGTGGACAATTCAGCTTTGAAAACCAACAGTGACAACTGGTCAGAGGAACACCTCTGGGAGAGTTCGAGCAACCTCCATCCTTCTATAATATACGGTGCGCTGGGAGAGTGTAACAAAAACCTCCACATCACTGCCGTCGGAGAGTTCCAGTAACCTTCACTAGCCAAATATAGACGGCGAACTTGAAAAGTGCAGCAGCCACTTCCAAATCAACGGTGCCAGCCGGTGCAAGTTGACTATAGCTCAGATTCTCTACGGCTTCAAGAGGACTGTTCACAAGTGTACTCTAGTATTGTATTTTGTCTATTCGGTTATTAAAGTAGTTTTAGCAACCTCTTGAGTAGATACGAATCCTGCCTACCACGCTACCCAAGGTCTTGTCCTCGTGGAGGCTTGATCACCCCCCACTGGGGACCAATAAGACG
>NC_142798.1:64850890-64904631 GCF_049724085.1 Artemia sp. Qi Xiang Cuo
ATGTTTCTGTGACGAGTCCTTCTGTGAGTACTTAGAAAATATAAAATGATATATCCAGGATATTCTTAAATCTGAGTCCTCTTCCCCTTGCGTCATTTAAGCTGTACTAGCTCTGATTTCGGGGCATATTTCAAAATATCTTTTATCAATTTTTCTTCTATTTTCTTTCTGATTATACCAGAGTTGTGAAATCGTAGAGTTGATCAATCTTTGACAGTTTTACAGAAACTCTCACTTCCCATTGATGCTCTCCTATGCCCAAAACAAAATTGAACGAAACAATTAATTAATCTGCATTGAAGATGTCTCGTTTGACACAATTAGTCTATGCGATGTGAGAAGTATTGTTTTGAAACCATTCTCCGCGAGTGAAAAGTGGCAATTCTAGAGAGTGTTAATTGATATATAGAAAATTAAATATTGTTCTAAATTAACAGTTTGCACGATTTCGTACCAAAATCACCGTTAGGTTAGTATATTCTAGGGCTTTGAAAGGCTTTAAAAGTCAGTATATGCTGAAATAGAGGACAAGATAGAAAATAATGGAAGGTTCTTCAAATGCAAGCCCGGCAATGTTTGATGTGAGTTCAATAATATGTCTTTTCAGTGTGTTTTCCAACGATAATAAGCAAAATATGACAATTTTTTCCTGAAATTGAAACCTCTTAGTTTAACTCAGGTATTGAACCTTTGGTAGATATAATGGTTCGAAAATAAACCATTCCCGTGATACAGAAAATTTAAGTTTGAATAATTATTCGTTATTATTTCATCATATCTTTGGTTTAGTCTGGTAGCTCTTTACTTCTACTCAAAAAGTGTCCACTTGTTGGAAGTGCAAATACGATGAAATTACGCTCCCCTGGTTCTAATTCAAATCCTTTAATTAGGGGGGTCAGAACTTGATACGAAAAAGGAATTTTCACTGAAAGTCTAGCATATATATCTCTTAATATTTTGTTTCAGTGTTTTTTCTAACAAAAATAAGCAAAAATACGATAAAATTACTTTCCCATGGTTCTAATTCATATCCTTCAATTAGGGGGGTCAGGACTTGGTACTGAAAGTGTGTATGAATTCTTCATTTTTAGCCGTATTGCAGAGGTAATAAAGGACCATTTTGTATTTTTTCTAACTTTTGTGTGTTTTCACAATAGAAGGGCTCATATTTAAAATTTTTACCCTTTAGCTAGTTGAAAATGTGTATGAATTCTTCATTTTGAGCCAGATTGTAGAGGTAATAAAAGAACATTTGGCATTTTTTCTAACTTTTGTGTTTTCATTATATAATGGCCCATATTTGAAACATTTTCCCTTTAGCTAGTTGAAAATGTGTATGAATTCTTCATTTTTAGCCGTATTGCAGAGGTAATAAAGGATTATATTGCATTTTTTCTAACTTTTGGGTTTTTTCGCAATAGGATGGTCAATATTTAAAACAGGTAACATTAGCTTGTTGAAATGGGTAAGAACTCTCCAATTTTACCTCTATTGCCGATATGATAAAGATTCATTTGTATTTTTTCTAATTTTTGTGTGTTTTCACAACAAAATGGCTCCTTTTAAAATAACTTACCATTATGTAGTTTAAAATATGTATGAATTCTTCATTTTTAGCCGTTTTGCAGAGGTAATAAAGGAATATTTTGTATTTTTTCTAACTTTTGTGTGTTTTCGCAACAGAATGGCTCATATTTAAAACACTTACCCTTAGCTAGTTGAAAATGTGTATGAATTCTTCATTTTTAGCCGTTTTGCAGAGGTAATAAAGGAATATTTTGTATTTTTTCTAACTTTTGTGTTTTTTCGCAACATAATGGCACATATTTAAAACAATCACCCGTAGCTATTTGAGATTGTGTATGAATTCGTCATTTTTAGCCGTTTTTTCGAGCTAGTAAAGGAACATTCTGTATTTTTTCTAACTTTTGTGTGTTTTCGTAACATAATGGTTCATATTTAAAACACTCACCCTTAGCTAGATGAAAATGCGTATGAATTCTTCATTTTTAGCCGTTTTGCAGAGGTAATAAAGGAATATTTTGTATTTTTTCTAACTTTTGTGTGTTTTCGCAACAGAATGGCTCATATTTAAAACACTTACCCTTAGCTAGTTGAAAATGTGTATGAATTCTTCATTTTTAGCCGTTTTGCAGAGGTAATAAAGGAACATTTTGCATTTTTTCTAACTTTTGTGTGTTTTCGCAATAGAATGGCTCATATTTAAAACATTTACCCTTTAGCTAGTTTAAGACCTGGATGAATTCTTACTTTTTAGCCGCATTGCAGAGGTAATACAGGAACAGTGTGCATTTATTCTCTCTTTCGTGTGTTTTCGCAATAGAATGGTTCATATTTAAAACATTTACCCTTTAGCTAGTTGAAAATGTGTCTGAATTCTTCATTTTTGGCCGTATTGCAGAGGTAATAAAGGAATATTTTGCATTTTTTCAAACTTTTGTGTGGTTTTGCAATAGAGTGGCTAATAATTAAAACACTTACCCTTTAGCTGTTTGAAGATCTGAATGAATTATTACATTTAATCAGTATTTAAGAGGACCTACTTTATTATTTTTTATTTTTCTAACTTTTGTGTGTTTTAGCAACAGAATGGCTCATATTTAAAACACTTACCCTTAGCTAGTAGACAATTTGGATGAAGTATTCATTTTTACCCGTATTGCGGATGAAATATCTGGTTATATTTTAATAGATATACCATATGTGTGTATTCTCATAAGAATGGCTAATATTTAAAACACTTACACTTAGCTAGTTGAAAATGTGTATGAATTCTTCATTGTTAGCCGTTTTTCAGAGTTAATATAGTTAGCTGTTGCATTTTTTCAAACTTTTGTGTGTTTATGCAATAGAATGGCTCATATTTAAAACATTTACCCTTTAGCTAGTTGAAAATGTTTATTTATTTTTAATTTTTAGCCGTAATTAAGAGTTAATAAATTAAAATTTTTTAATTTTTATATCTATTTTTTGTGTACTCAATATAATTTCTCACATTTTATACATTTACCCTTTAGCTAGTTGAAAATGTTTATGAATTTTTCATTTTTAGTCGTATTGCAGAGGTAATAAAGGAACATTTTGCATTTTTTTCTAACTTTTGTGTGTTTTCGCAACAGAATGGCTCATATTTAAAACACTTACCCTTAGCTAGTTGAAAATGTGTATGAATTCTTCATTTTTAGCCGTTTTGCAGAGGTAATAAAGGAATATTTTGCATTTTTTCTAACTTTTGTGTGTTTTCGCAATAGAATGGCTCATATTTAAAACATTTACCCTTTAGCTAGTTGAAAATGTGTATGAATTCTTCATTTTTAGCCGTATTGCAGAGTTAATAAAGGAAGATATTGTATTTGTACTAACTTTTTTTTTTTTTATAAAAATTATGGATCTTAATTAATATTCTTACCATGATATCTATGAAAAAGTGTATGAATTATTCTTTTTTAGCAGTATTGCAGAGGTAATAAAGGAACATTTTGTATTTTTTCTAACTTTTGTGTGTTTTCGCAATAGAATGGCTCATATTTAAAACATTTACCCTTAGCTAGTTGAAAATGTGTATGAATTCTTCATTTTTAGCCATTTTGCAAAGGTAATAACTGAACATTTTGCATTTTTTCAAAGTATTTTTTGTTCATGCAATAGAATTTCTAATATTTAAAAAATAGTCCCTTTAGCAATATGAAAATGGTTCATTATAATACATTTTTAGACGAAATTAATATGGTATTATTTTATATTTTGCAAAATCTCTATCTTTTGTGTGTTTTCGCCATAGAAAGGATCATATTTAAAACATTTATCCTTTAGCTAGTTGAAAATGCGTATGAATTCTTCATTTTTATCCGTTTTGCAGAGGTAATAAAGGAATATTTTGTATTTTTTCTAACTTTTGTGTGTTTTCGCAACAGAATGGCTCATATTTAAAACACTTACCCTTAGCTAGTTGAAAATGTGTATGAATTCTTCACTTTTAGCCGTATTGCAGAGGTAATAAAGGAACATTTTCTATTTCTTCTAACTTATGTGTTTTTTCGCAACAGATTGTCTAATATTTAAATCACTTACCATTAGCTCGTTGAAATGTGTATGAATTCTTCATTTTTACCCGTATTGCAGAGGTAATAAAGGAACGTTTTGTATTTTTTCTAACTTTTGTGTGTTTTCGCAACAGAATGGCTCATATTTAAAACACTTACACTGAGCTATTTGAAAATGAGTATGAATTCTTTATTTTTACCCGTTTTGCAGAGGTAATAAAGGAATATTTTGTATTTTTTCTAACTTTTGTGTGTTTTCGCAACAGAATGTTTCATATTTAAAACACTTACCCTTAGCTAGTTGAAAATGTGTATGAATTATTAATTTATAGCCATTTTGCAGTGGTAATAAATGAATATTTTGTATTTTTTCTAACTGTTGTGTGTTTTCGCAACAGAATGGCTAATATTTAAAAAACTAACAATTATAGATTTTAAATTTTTTTTTAAGTATTCTATTTGTGCATTATTTCTGATTTTATAACTTATCATTTTTCAATTTTGAATACCTTTGTGTGTTTTCGAAATAGAAAAGCTAATAATTAATACATTCACCCTTTAGCAAGCTTAAAATTTGTAGAAATTTTAAATTTTTAGCGCAATTGCAGAGTTCAAAAAGAAGCATTTGCATTTTTTATAAGTTTTGTGTGTTTTCGCAATAGAATGGCTCAGATTAAAAACATTTACCCTTAGCTAGTTGAAAATGTGTATGAATTCTTCATTTTTAGCCGTATTGCAGAGGTAATAAAGGAACATTTTGTATTTTTTCTAACTTTTGTGTGTTTTCGCAACAGAATAGCTCATATTTAAAACACTTACCCTTAGCTAGTTGAAAATGTGTATGAATTCTTCATTTTTTGCCGTTTTGCAGAGGTAATAAAGGAACATTTTGTATTTTTTATAACTTTTGTGTGTTTTCGCAACAGAATGGCTCATATTTGAAACACTTACCGTTGGCTAGTTGAAAATGTGTATGAATTCTTCATTTTTAGCCGTATTGCAAAAGTAATAAAGGAATATTTTGTATTTTTTCTAACTTTTGTGTGTTTTCGTAACAGAATGTCTCATATTTAAAACACTTACCCTTAGCTAGTTGAAAATGTGTATGAATTATTCATTTTTAGCCGTTTTGCAGAGGTAATAAAGGAATGTTTTGTATTTTTTCTAACTATTGTGTGTTTTCGCAACAAAATGGCTCATATTTAAATCACTTACCCTTAGCTAGTTGAAAATATGTATGAATTCTTCATTGTTACCCGTATTGCAGAGGTAATAAAGGAATATTTTGTATTTTTTCTAACTTTTGTGTGTTTTCGCAACAGAATGACTCATATTTAAAACACTTACCCTTAGCTAGTTGAAAATGTGTATGAATTTTTAATTTTTACCTGTATTGCAGAGGTAAGAAAAGAACAATTTGCATTTTTTCTAACTTTTGTGTGTTTTAGCAAAAGAATGGCTCATATTTAAAACATTTACCATTAGCTAGTTGAAAATGTGTATGAATTCTTCATTTTTAGCCGTTTTGCAGAGGTAATAAAGGAATATTTTGTATTTTTTCTAACTTTTGTGTGTTTTCGCAACAGAATGGCTCATATTTAAAACACTTACCCTTAGCTAGTTGAAAATGTGTATGAATTCTTCATTTTTAGCCGTTTTGCAGAGGTAATAAAGGAATATTTTGTATTTTTTCTAACTTTTGTGTGTTTTCGCAACAGAATGGCTCATATTTAAAACACTTACCCTTAGCTAGTTGAAAATGTGTATGAATTCTTCATTTTTACCCGTATTGCAGAGGAATTACATTAATATATTGTATTTGTTATAACTATATTTTTTATTCTAAAAAGATTGTATCTTATTTAATACACTTACACATAGATAGTTTAAAATGTGTATTAAATATAAATATTTACCAGTATTGAAGAGCTTATACATGAACATGTTGTATTTTTTATATATGTTGTGTGTTTTCGCAACAGAATGGCTCATATTTAAAACACTCACCCCTAGCTAGTTGAAAATGTGTATGAATTCTTCATTTTTAGCCGTTTTGCAGAGGTAATAAAGGAAAATTTTGTATTTTTTCTAACTTTTGTGTGTTTTCGCAACAGAATGGTTCATATTTAAAACACTTACCCTTAGCTACTTGAAAATGTGTATGAATTCTTAATTTGTAACCCTATTAAAGAGGTAATAAAGGAATATTTTGTATTTTTTCTAACTTTTGTGTGTTTTCGCAACAGAATGGCTCATATTTAAAACACTTACTCTTAGCTAGTTGAAAATGTGTATGAATTCTTCATTTTTAACCATTTTGCAGAGGTAATAAAGGAATATTTTGTATTTTTTCTAACTTTTGTGTGTTTTCACATCATAATGGCTCATATTTACAAGACTCACCCTTACCTAGTTGAAAATATGTATGAATTCTTCATTTTTAGGCATTTTTTACAGGTAATAAAGGATCATTTTGTATTTTTTCAAACTTTTGTGTGTTTTCGCAATGGAATGGTTCATATTTAAATCAGTTACCCTTAGCTAGTTGACAATGCGTATGAATTTTTAATTTTTAGCCGTTTTGCAGATGTAATAAAGGAATATTTTGTATTTTTTCTAACTTTTGTGTGTTTTAGCAACAGAATGTATCATATTTAAAACACTTAACTTTAGCTAGTTGAACATGTGTATGAATTCTTCATTTTTAGCTGTATTGCAGAGCTAATAAGGGAACATTTTGTATTTTTTCAAACTTTTGTGTGTCTTCGCAACAGAATGGCTCATATTTAAAACACTTACCCTTAGCTAGTTGAAAATGTGTATGAATTCTTCATTTTTACCTGTATTGCAGAGGTAATAAAGGAATATTTTGTATTTTTTTCTAACTTTTGTGTGTTTTCGCAACAGAATGGCTCATATTTAAAACACTTACCCTTAGCTAGTTGAAAATGTGTATGAATTCTTCATTGTTACCCGTATTGCAGAGCTAATAAAGGAATATTTGGTATTTTTTCTAAATTTTGTGTGTTTTTGCAACAGAATGGCTCATATTTAAAACACTTACCCTTAGCAAGTTGAAAATGTGTATGAATTCTTCATTTTTACCTGTATTGAAGAGGTAATAATGGAACATTTTGTATTTTTTCTTACTTTTGTGTGTTTTCGCAACAGAACTCAGACCTATATAGTATTGATTTCAGTGCCCTAAGAGTAAAGTGCTTAAAAAATTCTTGTGAATTTGTTTATTAATAAAATGCATATATATATACAACATTGTCTCTAAATCTTCACTTTAGATTTCTTCATCTTCGGTGTATAGGCAACTGTCGTGAACCACTAATACTGCTAAATCATTTGGATTCACTGTATATTGATCTTGATTGACTGCAAAATCAGGGTCACATTTTCTGGAGTACAATCTAACTTCGCTCTTGTCATATCTCTTTGTATAGTCAATTATACTATTTGCATTCATATTATGGAATTCATGAGTTTCAATATGTCTATTTGAGGCAATATCACAAACAATGTTTTCAAATGGTGAATCACATTCGGTAACTGCCAAATAAAAATCACTTGGTTTATAGTCATAGTAGGTGGTGTCATCACAACCATGACGTAGAATCCAAATTGTCTTGTTACCCCAACAGTTGAATCGTAGACCAGATTCCTCTTCCCAGAATAATTTAAATCCGTGACGATAACAATTTCGTAGAAATAAACTAAAATCACGTTTGGGGTTCTTTCCAATCATAGCGGGGTAAGTATTCTCCCACTGATAATCTTTACGTTAGTGGCAGCGGGATAACATATATCTGCGGGGTTGGATAACGTACCTCCTCACAAAATGGATTATATCATTTGATTTGTACCGCACTGTAAACATATGCTTTGAATGGACTACAAGATGTGCACCTTTTATTATATCCACTTATAACTGTAAATGTTTTAGACTGTGTCCAACTGCCAAGAGTGTACATGCACAATGGATATATATAGAACATTTTTTGGTTTTCGATGTCAACTCACTCACAGCTAAAACGAAACTGATCCTCTTCGTTCGATAAATTCAATGAGAGGGAAATGGGGGAGAGGAGTAGCTCTGTGACGTTACCTCTTTCGAATGATGGGGGGGACCATCTACATTGAATCCATTGGCAATATTTTCAATAGTATATCCACAATATGATTCTGCTTTGTTCCAATTAATATATCAATAAATTGACTATAAGAATTTGAGTCACATTTTAAAAGTTTCATACAATAGTCCAATGGGGGAGAATCACTCCTCATTATATTGTCAAGTGTTTCCGGACAAGAGAATATACTGCGTTTAAGAGATAACTCGAGAAAATCGTCATCAAAAATCAAAATGTTTTTCCATAAACACTAGATTTGATCTAATTCTCTCTTTCTCAAATTTATTCATTTTTCAGTCATTTCACTCCGACTGCTGACTCTAGACTGACCCAGATTCGTTAGCCCATTGGTTGATTGATCTGTCAAGAAAGGGGAATTAATTTGTTGTTTCTAAGGGGAATTATTGATTCACGTTAGGTGAATTGAGGTCGACAGCACAGGTGTTCCAAGGTCGATGTTGTTGTTGTTGTAAGTGCACGCTCTCAGCGAATGTCAAGGTCGATGTTGTTGTTGTTGATATTTAGGTCATTGACCCCATTAACCACGTGTTCTCCCTAATGACTCTATGCCCATATATGGACTCCCGTCAGTATTCTATGCCCATATAAGGAGTCCCGTCCGCGCTGGCACCCCCCCTTCTACTTAAGCACGCATCCGTGAAAAATACAAAATTCCGCATTTTTGCAGAAAGGAGCTTGAAACCTCTACTGTAGGGGTTTTCTGATACGCTAAATCTGATTGTATTATTTTAATTAAGATTTTATTACTTTTAGGGGTTGTTTTCCCCTTTTTCGAAAATCAGGAAAATTTTTCAGGCTCGTAGTCTTTAATGGGTAAGACTAAACTCAATGAAACTTATAAATTTGAAATCAGCATAATAAGCCGATTCTTTTGATATATCTATTAGTATCAAAATTCCAGTTTTTAGAGTATTTAGCCGGGCTGCTCCTTACTTACAGTTCGCTATCACGAACTGTTTGATTATAAATAGTTGCTAGTTAGAAATATATTAACTGCAAAAATGGTAAAAGCTGTCAAAATAACTTAATTTTCGATTATAGAAAACCTAGGTATCAATGCGTAGGATGGAGAACGGGCAACCCCTCCCCCCATCCCCCCTTCGATTCTTTGCCCCTATGGATTTGAAAAGAAAATGTTTTGAGGGACAATTTTATTGAAAAATCCTTTTTGTATATTCAGTAAAAAAAATTAAAATGGGCAATTCTCCCTCCCCCTCCTCTCGAACTGGGAAGGTAGACTTTTTGCCCCCTGCCGTCTATAACTTTGGTATTCAACATCACTTCCAGACACTATTAAGGAGAATCTGGGGGCTAATTAATCCGGAGATGACTTTGAAAACCAATAGATAGCAATTTTTTTGGGTAAAAGGAGAGAATTAGGAATATTAAGAAAGGAACACGTTACGAGAACAATTCTTAGTTCATAATATGCAGAAAATTGTAATATGCAGAAAATTGTAATATACAGAAAACTTCAAGTGACCCCTTATTTTGAATAAATATACAGGCATCCATGGCCTTCTTAGGGTTAAATAGGAAAAAGTTTGTTCAACTGAAAGTAAAGAGCTTCATTAAAATTTAAAACGAACAGAAATTATTTCTTACATTAGTGGGACTGCATCTGAACCTCCTTCCCGCAATATTTTCGTCTGATATTTTAAAACAAAAAATTCGTTTAAAATAGTTTTTTTTTCTGAAAATATTCAGGAGTGAAGATAAAACTTCTTTTGATTGTTGTAAATGAGTACTTATACTACGACTAAGACTGCTCCTGCTACCAAGGCTAAGGGTCAAGTTACGGTGTGATGTTTACGAAAATCAATTATTAGGTCAGAAATTATTTAAACTCTATTTTAATTTGGTGATATGCTGTAAATTTCAGAAGTTTTGATCAATAAAGGCTGGTAACCACCTAGTGGAGAGATAATTTTTTTTTCTTTTTTTCTTTTTTTTTGATTTGAAGATCTTTCTTCGCAATTTGCGGTGTGTTTTCATCACATACTTCATGGTAATGAACTGTAAGTAAAGAGCAGTGGTAGATTTAGATTTTTGTTAAGGTAGAAGGGGAGGGGGAATTACATTTTACCACCCCTTCAACACTATAAATATTATAATACAATCTTGGCTGAAAGTTGAATGTATTTACTTGTATTTTTTATTAAATATACGTTAATCGTTGGAAGTTCTTTTTTTATAAACTTAGTTTATTTCCATTAGCTGTGAATGATGTATAATATTATTTATTGAAAAAAATTAACTCTCAAATATAGCCAAAGGCCCTAAGCCTAGTTAAATGGTAATGGGTTTGGTTAATTGAAAATTAAGCGCAATATTTATTATTTCTATATTTACACATTGGAGTTAAGATGTTAAAAGTAAAATAGCCTAGGCTTAGGGTGTGTTTTTTTTTCACAGTTGAAAAAAGATTTGAAGAATTGGAATGTTAGTCTGCGAACGAATATTAGAGAATTAGAACCTACAGTGATGACAGTGGCTAAATATGCTTCTGGAGCATGAGTGCTCCGAAAAACAGAACTAGAATTGGTAGATGTTTCCTAGAGAAATTGCCTACGGGCCCGACCCCTCTTAACTTCTTTCTGATTGGTCTTCCGCGCTTGTATCAAATGTATAAAATGCTATCCCATAAACTTAGGAATATTCAATTAGAAACAAAAGCGTAAAGATGTGATTTCGTTCTTAAAGATTGAGTTTATTTTGTGTTCAAGAAACTGGCGTCATTTTTTCGACCATGGGAGCCCGTTGCCAGAATAAGAATTCCAGCTGGATTTGTTAGTCTCGGGAATACATGTTACATAAACGTGTCCTTACAAGTGAGATTTAGTATAATACATTAACTTATTAGTAACCTATGTACCTATTAGTTGAATCAAGAATTAAAATAAATGTAGGCCAAAATTAATTTTTTAAACAAAGAATTAAAGATCTATTTCTTCTTTTAAAATTTTTTAACAAAAAAGAAATGATACTGTTTTGATTTTTCTTCCCCACTCTAAACTTATTTTATATTCAATTCTTGTCTGGCTTCTTAGTTCAGCTCCTTAATAAGGGTTGAGGTGTCTTATCTCCCCTAGATTGGAGGTTATTAGAAATTATATAAAAAATAAGTTTTCAACTGAAACTAAGGACCTACATTAAAACTTAAAGAGAACGGAAATTATTCCGTATAAATAGAAAAGGTAACAGCAGTGTTGTTTCTAAATTAAATATTAATAAAAAAAAACGAGCATAGATAAATCTAAAATAACAAAGTTTTTCCGAAAGAAGTAAAGAGCGAAGTTGAAACTTAAAACGAACAACAATTATTACTTCACAGCCTATTTAACATATATCAATAAAACTAATGCAAATAAATCAACTGGTGATATTTCCCAATGTTTATAGGATTACAGAAAACTAGTTCTTCGCTAAAAACACAAAAGCCAAGTATAAAAACAAGAATATTGATCATGGTTGCAGCGGCAGCTGCAACCTAGTAAAGAGCGAACCACAGCCCATAGTAATCAAAATTTGAAAAACGTGTTTTCAAAAAAATTGTCTGTTGAGAAAAAATTACAATCTGACACTGAATCAGAAATGGTAACTATTGTTTCGGTTAATCTTACAAGTAAATGTTTATTGCGAAAAGAAATTTATGGTGATTTCGAAAAAGAGCCTAAAACCCCTTGAAAATGGCGTCAAATTGAAATAAAAAGTGCACCAATGGAATCAGCATGGTCCAAAACCTTTTATAGGATAGTTACAGTCCCCCACATTGAACATCAAGGAAAATGACTTTTTTGCATGGGTAGCACTGATCTGTCTCCCTTTTTTTCTTTTTTCGTTTTTTTTTCTAGAAGGGCTAGGGGGTGGCCAGAGCATCATAGAGAGGTATGTAATAGCTCATTCGAAAGGGAATTAAATTTGTAAGTGCTCTTTTTAAGTGACCAAAAATATTGGAGGGCAAATAGCCCCCCCTCCCTCCAGGCCCCCTCCCCCACAACTAGTCCTATAAAAATTTTGAGATAGCCAGTTTGTTTAACAGTTCAAAGGTCCAATATATATTATTTTGATGATGATATGGTCCTCCATAGTCCCTGGGGAAGGGCTGTATGCGGTATAGGGCGTATCGATATCGATCGTATCAGTATCGGGCGCATTGGTATCGCATGCATCGTATCGGTAAATCGGTATCCGCTGTTGTTTTTTTTCAGTTATTTTCTAGGCTCATTTTTTAAAGCATGTCCCGGCAAGGTATCATGGTTGCAGCGGCAGCTGTAACCTAGTAAAGAGCGAACATAGTAACAGCCCATAGGAGCCAAAAGTTAAAAAACACGTTTTGAAAAAAACTGCCTATTGAAAAATTTTTCCATCCCACACTGACTGAGGAATGTAAACTATTATTTTGGTTCGTCTTAAAGTAAAATTATATTGCGAAAAGAATTTTATGGTGATTTCGAAAAAAAGCCTCACACCCTTTGAAAATGGCGTCAGGTCAAAATGACAAGTGTACCATTGGAATCAACATGGTCAAAACCTTGTACAGGGAAATTACAGTACCCCTCCCTGAACAACAAGGAAAATCACTTTTTTGCATCGGTAGCAACGATCTGTCCCATTTTTTTTTTTTTTTTTTTTTTTTGTTTTTCAAAGTGTCTAGCGGAGAGCCAGAACGTAATAAAGAGATTCTTAGTGGCTCATTTAGAAGTTATTCCTTATATTAACGTGATTTAAGGCATAAGGAAACACAGTTTTACTTTGAAATAAATTATGCCTTATCTTCTGAATCATGAATATGCAGAAATTTATGCACGAAAATTATCTTTTAACTCTTACAGTTGCTTTTTTAAAATACATTTTTTGTTAGTTTCTGTAAAGTAAAAGCCTATTGCAAAAAGAAATTTATGGCAAATAAACCCCTCGAAAATGGTGTCGGATCAACATAAAAAGTGGACAATTGGAATCAGCAAGGTCGAAAACCTTATACAGAAATTACAGTCCCCTCCTTGAACAAAAAGGAAAATCACTTTTTTCATCGGTACCACTGATCTGTCTCCCGTTTTTTTCTATTTTTTTCAACAGGCCTAGCGTGCTACCAAAACATCATAGAGAGATGCTTAGTCGCTCATTTCAAACCTATTACTCATATATACGTGCTTTTTATCAATTTTACAATCCAAAAGTGCCATATAGCACTAAAAATGGCACTTTTGGTACCACTTCTTAATTGGAAGAGTTTGGAAGCATGAAACGGTAGAATTGCAATAATTATGGTCCAAAGCCCCTAACTGGAGGTTCATTATATCCCTCACTTATACTCCCCTTCCAGACCCTCTTAGTAAGTTTCATAAATCGCCTACTCATCTTAAAAGTAAAAGATTATTGCAAAAAAAAAATTGAATAAAACTAAAAAATTTTCAACTGAAAATCTACCGAAAACTAAGCTTGAATGATCTACAGTTTTGAATTGAACCTTTAAACTTCACTCTGCGATGAAGCCCGTGTGCTAGTTCTAGCGTCGGTAATTGAGGGGAAAGGACGTTCTTGCCCACTTTGTTTTTTGCTTCTGCCTTGGTTTTGAAAAACACCTTTTATGGGTCATTTCACTGAAAAGATACTTTTTTTTATTAGAAAAAAATGGGGGAAACAACTGAAAGTGCACTTTATGGGAATGTGCTATCAACTCAAATTTATAAAAAGCGATTAGGTATAAATATAAGCTGTTAAATGAGCCCTTAAACAGCTCTCTTTTGTTACAGTAGCCTTCTAGTTTCTGCTAGTCAGTAGGTGATAGTAGAGTCCTAGGTTCCATTCTATATCAGCACTAGGAACCACTGAATCGTATCAGGTTCAATGAACTTTATCTAGGTCATTCCCTAGGTCACTTTTGAGGTTGAATGAACTTTATCAAGGTCATTCTCTATTATACTTCTATAGCAGCATTAGGAACCACTTAAGCGTATCAAGTTGAATGAAAACTATCTAGGTTATTCCCTAGGGCACTCTTGAGGTTGAATAAACTTTATCAAGGTCATTCTTTATTATACTTCTATAGCAGCACTAGGAACCACTGAAGCGTATCAAGTTGAATGAACTTTATCAAGATCATCCCCTAGGGCCCTCTATACCTTTTAAAGAGAGTGAGTATCCCCTCCCACTGTCATATGGATTTTCGGGGACATATAGGAACCACTGAACCGTATCAAGTTGAATGAACTTTATCTAGGTCATTCTCTATTATTCTTCTATGGGACGTATAGGAACCACTGAAGCGTATCAAGTTGAATGAACTTTATCTAGGTCATTCTCTATTGAGGTTCCATTTCTATGGAGGCCATAGGAACCACTGAAGCGTATCAAGTTGAATGAACTTTATCTAGGTCATCCCCGAGGGCACCCTTGAGTTGAATGAACAGATTTCTTTGGCCTTGAGTATGGATATAAATTGCTTCAAATTATAATTTTGTATAGTTTGAAAAGCTAACTTCAAGGATGTACGGTGTTTTCGATTGTGAATTGATTGGCTTGAAGAAGTCATCTTGTGGGGTGATTTTTGAATGTGCGTTTTTTTTTTCTTACTACAGATCGTAGAGAAGTCTATTGTTATCACTGGCATATCAACTACAATATGTATGCTTACAATAAAGACATGTAGCGCAATACATTATGCGTTATAAACAAACTAGGTTTAGATGATAGAGTGATACCCCCATTCTATGATGGAGGGAAGGATCTATCCATGGTACAAGAGGAAGTTAGAGAAATATGTAGTTTTTTGGTGTAACAGCATTATACGCGAAAGGGAATGTACCCACTGATAAACTTTTAATCAACAAATGCAAATCTGATATACCAATATTCAACTTGGAAGATTTTAATTGTGAGGTATTTCCGAGTAAAATACACAACTCAGAGGACGAGGTTCGATTTTTTAGCAGATGGGTGCCGATAAATATTCCTTCTCGGAATATATGTATAAGATGTCCTAGGAAAAAGAAGAACAACAAAATTCGTGATATACATTGGGATCACACCAAGTGGATGATGAACGATGATGAATTTTTATAACACCCATCACCATGACGATCCAACGGTCTTTTTAAAGACCATCAAATTTATAAACACTTCGTAACCATGGTCATATGAATCCTTTCTGTGCATTGACAGAAAACAAAACATCGCATCGTACTAGTCTGAAATAGTTTATTTTTTGAACCATGTGAAAAAATTCACAAAGGGTTTGATGCAATGAACGGCCAGGGTTTTTTAAATTTAAACGAAAAGTAGTAAATGTAATTTCATTTTGATTTTGATAAATGTTCATTCATTTTTATAGAAACTGCAATAGTTTCACGAGAACCATCTTTTAGCGTATTTTAAGTTTATATGCAAAGTATTAAATGCAAATTCATCTTTATTTTGAAATTCGTTCATTTTTATAGAAACTGCAATAGTTTCACGGGAAGTATCTTTCAGCTTGTTTTAAGTTTAAATGAAAAGTATTCAATGAAAATTAAATTTAATATTGATGTTGGATAAAAATCCATCCATTCTTATAGAAACTGCAATAGTTTCACGGAAAACATGTTTTTTTAACTTCTTTTTCTATTATTTTTTTTATCATGATATATTTTTTCAATTTTTTTTCACATCTCTTAGAATGACATGTAACATAATTAAAACATAAAAAAATCACATTTAATATTTTCCAAATTCAAAATGAGATTGATATAGAAATGTTACTCGTGACTTTTACTGTTAGAAAAATATTGTTTGTAGTAGCACTTTTTTTTAACCAAATTTTTTTTTTGACTTCGAAATTATTCAAACTTTCTTTTTTATCAACATCATTTGTCAGATAAGTCGGATAACAAAGACAAAATCTATGTATTATAATGAATAAATTCTTTATCAACATCTTTTGTCGGGTACGTCAGAGAAAATTGATAAAATCTAAGTATCAGAGTGAATAAATTCATTATCAACATCCTTTGTCGGACATGTCGGATAAAATTGACAAAATCTAAGTAACAGAGTGAGTAAATTCTATATTAGATTTTATATTACTTAGACTTTGTCAATTTTATTCGACATACCCGACAAAGGATTCGATAATGCATTTATTCACTCTGATGCTTAGAGTTTGTCAATTTTATCCGACATATCCGACAAATGATGTTGATAAAGCATTAATGTATTCTGTTACTTTGATTTTTTTTTCAATTTTATCCGATGTATCTGACAGAGGATGTTGATAAAAAAAATTATTCACTCTAACACTTAGATTTTGTCAATTTTATCCGACATATCCGACAAAGGATGCTGATAAAGCATTTATTAACTCTGCTACTTAGATTTTGTCAATTACATTTGATGTATCTGACGAAAGATGTTGATAAAAATAATTTATTCACTCCGACACTTATATTTTGTCAATTTCATCCAATATATCCGACAAAGGATGCTGATAAAGCATTTATTCACTCTGATGTTTAGATTTTATCAATTATATTCGTTGTATCTGACAAAAGATGTTGATAAAAAAAATTATTCACTCTGACACTTATATTTTGTCAATTTTACCCCATGTATTTGAGAAAGGGATGTTGATATAGAATTTAATCAATCTGATACTTAGATTTTGTCAATTTTATCCGATATAGCCGACAAAGGATGTTGATAAAGCATTTAAAGGATGTTGATAAGGTATTTATTCACGCTGATACTTAGATTTTGTCAATTTTATCCCCTGTATCCGAGAAAGAGATGTTGATGTAGAATTTAATCACTCTGATAATTAGATTTTGTCAATTTTATCCGACATATCTGACAAAGGAAATTGATAATGAATTTGTTAAATCTGACAACTATATTTTTTCTATTTTTTACAATATATTCCAGAAATGCTGCGGAAAATAAATATAGTCCATTCAATACTAAAATTAAGTCAATTTTATCAGGCATTTCTGTCAGACGGTGTTGATAAAAAAAAATTTATTCACTACAGCACTTATATTTTGTCAATTTTATCCGGCATATCCGTAAAAGGATGTTGATAAAGCATTTATTCACTCTGACATTTAGATTTTGTCAACTATATTCGTTGTATCTGACATGAAATGTTGATAAAAAAAAATTTTATTCACTCTGACACTTTGATTTTGTCAATTTTATCCCATGTATTCGAGAAAGGGGTGTTGATATAGAATTTAATCAATCTGATACTTAGATTTTGTCAATTTTATCCTTTTTATCCTTTTTGTCAATTTTATCATAATTTCGGTAGCACCATACTTCTCAATAATACGTGTATTACGATATGAAGTGGGAAGGTACAATAAAAATTTTCAAATACATTCCACTTAAAAACAAGACAGAATGGTCACAATATGTGGAATACATTTTAGCTATAGCTCGGCGTGAATATTTTCCAAGGTTAGGTACAATTTTCGCATATCCGATCTTCAACTTTTCTTTTACATCTCTCGAAACTTGAAGTCGCAAAAAAGTGAGTGTAAAACAAATACCAATTCCTAACCACCGCAAACTCGCAACACTGCGAATTACTGAGGATCCACAGGACAAATTATGAACTGATGATTTGGGATTGAAAACTAAATATTCACATTTATCAAAATTCAAAAACAGACCAACATCCCGAAATATTATAGGAATACGTTGCACTGATAATGCCAAAATAGACTTGGTTCGGCTTAAAACTAGCAAGTCGTCCGCATACGCAATATAAGACACATCAGATAAATTATAAAAATACAAAGGATTGATTCCTAATACCATATTTTGAATGCAAGCATTAAATAGATAAGGTGACAGCACCCCACTCTGTCGTACTCCAGATTGAACTGATATATTATCACAGTACCCTTTACCAGGTTTAAAACGAAGAAACGAAATACTATACCCAAATTTAAGCACATGAATGACAGAAGGGTTCACTCCAAACTCTGACAAAGAGTGCCACATTTGTGCATGGCAAATACTATCGAAGGCCTTAGATAAATCCAAAGTGCAAATATGCAATTCATAACCTTTAGACTAGGCACCATAAAGAGTTGAAGCTAAAACCATATGCGATTTGTGAAACCCAATACGAAGTTGAGATCTAAATTGGTTAGAGTCTTTCGCAGCTCGTTCACTAATGGAGGTGAACAGAGGAAATTTAAAAACCTTCATAGTATTGCAAGTAATAGGGGTGGGCCTATATGAATTACTGACAAAAGGGTCTCTTCCGCGTTTAAGAATCGAAGAGACCGTTCCGCAAAGGAAGGAATCAGGCACCCTTGACAAAGACAAACAGAACTGAAAAAGTAACTGGAACTGAGCAACTAGTACCGAACAATCATAACGTAAATGGTAGCGCTAATCCCATCAAGATCACTTGATTTAGAATTAAGTTTAAGCATACAATTAACAATACTTTTACTTGAGACGGGAATAACATGACGTTGCAAAACTTTAGGTGGCAAAAATTTAAACTCAAAACTCAAAATATTAGTGACCTTACTCCTGACCTAATTAGTAGAATTTACCTTACTTGATAATCTGGATTCAAAGGTCCTAATACCACAGACTCGAGGCTTAACTAGTCATTCAAGTAAATTCTATTAGAAAAATCTAGTAGTCCTAAACTTTACACTAAACCTTTCTTTTCTCGGTGACGACATCCGGGCAGTAGAGACAGCCTCTTTGGATAGTTGCAGCACACACTAGACCATATTAATCAATTCCGACAAAAACCTTTGGGGAATATATATTCAATAGCACAGAATTAAACACTTTCTCCCCTTCTTATTCTTATCAAATTCGATATTCAAATCAAATTCTCATCGCATTTTGCAACAAAGATATTCTCTGAAGCAAAGAAATGGCAATACATTTTACGATGTGACAATTTATTACGGCTGATATGAAAAGCGAAGGTATTCTCACGTTAAGCTAATTAAGATAGACGGCTTATCTTCGATTTATTGAACCAAAGAGAACTTCTACTGAAATTGAGTTACTAAAAATAAGCAAGTTTATTAAGTATAATACAAAGGCGTTCTTACCACCTCCCCCACTTACATTTTTAGCATTATTTTTGTTTTCAAAAGGATAAAAGAAAAAAACACAAATTTACTAAGATTCAATGTAACTCAGTTTCTTGTTGTGCTATTGCTATAAGGAATCCCCGAGACTTTTGGTGTCAATAATCTATCCATAGTTTTATTTTTAATTTTTTCAATACAAGTCCCACCAGAGAGAGTATTATTATGGATAGAAAAATCGTAAAAATATTGAAAGGCTATGTTGAATATGTTGTTATATTTGTTATGTGGTGTTATATTATCTCTAATTTATTGGACCAAAGGGAACTTCTACTGAAATTGAGTTACTAAAAACACGCAAATTTATTAAGCATAATACTAAGGTGCCCTTATCCAGGGCCAAGATTTAAGGTATAAACTTTTTAAACTAGAAAAGATAGAAGCTTAAGCCAACTTCTATAACAGGAATCTGACAAAAAATACCAAGACACAAAAATAGTAGAGAAAATATGAGATGTAAATAGAAGGTTTGCTTCTTCACCCCATCTAACATATGGTTGCCTCCTTAAGTAGACTTTGAGTAACATGCCTTACTAAATACTTTTCCTTGACGTATCGATTTTAATCTATAAACTTAGTTGCTCAAAGGCCCCAAGGAAACAACCAAACAAAGGATTTATTTCTAACTTTGTTCGATACAAAAACAGTGCATCTCGGTTAAAATAAAGTGATGAAAAGGTTTTATAAAGTTATTTTAACATTACATTCAAGAATTTGAGGGAAGGGGCTCCTCTCCTACCCAATTTGATATTGACACAAGACACGCCCTATTTCTTTTTATCTCTATGTTATACCCATTTAGCAGTGAATTATGATTTGTTTTGAAACCAGTTTTGTTCCATTCCCTCTCTAAATTTTAGCCAATCACTAGCCTCTGGTTCAAAAAGTAGTTTTTTCCGGGGTTTTTGTACTATCATAACAACTCACGATATTAAATTTAGTCTTTTACAAAAGTGGACTGAATTGGGTCTTCAACTATTTGTTGCGGTTCAAGTAATTCAATAGTTGCTATTCTCCGGAACAAAGAGATGTCAATGCATGTTAGGATTTGACAGTTTAATGTGGCTGATTTGAAAAATGAAGGTATTTTCAAGTTAAGCTAATTAAGATAGCTGATTTATATCTGATTTATAGTACCAAAGGGAATTTCTACTGAAATTGAGTTATTAAATAGAAGTAAATTTATTAAGCATAATACTAAGGCGTTCTTACCCAGGACCAAGATTTAAGGTATAATCTTTTTAAACTAGAAAAGATGGAAACTTAGGCCAGCAGCATCTGTAACAGGAATCTGACAAAATATACAAAGACACAAAATTAATAGAGAATAGTTGGAAACAAAATAGTGTAGTCATAGGCTTTTCAAACTATTTCCTTGCCATTTTAATTTTCAGCTTCCATAATACAAGTGTGGCATTAAAATCAAGAACAAATCGGTGAAATCCAGAAATCTTGGGTTTTTATTGACAGGTGTGACTATGGGGTAGCTCAGGCATCACTCTCACATAGACAAAAATCTCGCTGTGTCAAAGAATTATCGAAATATTTTTTAAAGAGATGCAAACTAGAAGAGTTTTTCAACTGATTCCAGATTTTCCATCGATTGCCCCAATTGGAGGATCACCAAGCTTCAAGCTTAATGCAAGCTCTTTGAGAAGTGAGTGAAGGTTGGTATTTTATGGTATCAAACAGAATAAAAACTTTTTAAAGTAAAAGCAAACAGTTATGTTCAATGAAAATATTATGAAATATGTTATCAGAAACTGTTGCGAAAGAAAGGGGCAGGCGTTTCACTAATTCTCCTCATTTAAAGTGTTACTTTCAACAGGTAGCTAGCAGCCTAGTAAGAGACTATAACGTCCAATGTTAAGAAATATAAAAACCCATAGCTCCTAAAAAAGGAGTCAGATCAAAACAAAAAGTACACTATTAGAACCGCCTTTTCCGAAACCCCTATATAGGAAACTTTATGTCCCTTGGCTTGAACAGCCAGGGAAATATATTGGCTTGAAAATCAATAAAAGTGGCAGCTACTACAACATTCTGCCTAAACGGCATATTTTTTTTTTTATTTCTTTCTTTCTGTTTCTTTCGGCTTTAGGCCCTGTATTAAAACAGACTGATGTTCCTAGCATGACTTTGATTCCCAACAAGGTGTATCCATCACTTATGAAATATACAGTTAATATATTTTGTTCTTGGTCGTCTGTACTGGAATATTACCCTTATTTTTGTAATCAAAAAGCTCAGAAACCGCCAAATACTAACTTTAGCAGAAAACAAAGTACTGTTTGTGAAGCGTGTACGTTTTTATTTAGGAAAATCATGCTGCGATCTTGTTGGATGTGTAATCTTGTTGAAGGGGTACAAGAAAAAGGCCACGTGTAGCTCAGGTGGGATATCTCAGCATCACTCCGATTTCAACAAGGAGTGACAACGTTATAATCTCATAACGTTGAATTCCTTAGCACCATCTTAGAAATCCTTAAGCACCATCTTTGTTGAATATCAAACACCTTTTTGAAACTATCTGCTTAGCTTTTAGTTTAGGATAATTCCATAAGTACTTCCCGGTTTGTGGAGAGTCGAAATAGCATTCCGAAAATACTCCTCAATCTGTTGTGAGTTAAAGGTGGTACAACGTGTCGAAAAGGGTATAACATGTATAAGCAAATTTTGGGGCGGGGACTTGGAGAAGAGACGGGCCTAATAGGCTCACTTTGGGCCGCCCAATGACACAATTTGAAAACCTTATATGGCTCTAGTGTCAATAAGGAACTGAAATCAGAAAAGTTTTAGCTTGATGGATTATTATCAAAACCCCAGATAGTATATCGCCCCTTATAATCATAATTACGCTAGTAAAGGCAACCTACCAAAGAATGAACAACGACCTATAGTAACCAAAAATTTAAAAGAGGCGCTTTTTGAACAAAATAACTGTCAAGTGAGAAAAAATGCCATTTGAAGATGATTCAGTAATGTTAGCTATAATCTAACAAATTAATGGGAATTTCCAGAGACGGCCTGAACCCCCCCCCCCCCCAAATAGTGTCGGATCGAGATGAAAACTCCATCATTGGAATTGCTGTTGTCGAAAATCTTATTAAGGAAAGTTGAAGCCACCCCACCTTAAAAAATAAAGAAAATCATTTTTTTTAAGTTTATTTTTTATTTTTTTTTCTTCATCGCCAGCTGAACACTAGAACATCAAAAAACCCTGTTTCAAAGGAATTTGCAATACCTGATGTTTTGTATAATTAACAAAATATAATGTTGTAGTAAAATATAATTTTCGACAAAAAAATCTAATTATTCGTATACAAGATGATAGAACATACGTATCTTTTGACAAGGAATATGATATCATAATATAACATGATGTCATTAAGATATTTTAACACATGTATATTTTTAAAAGTTGTGTTCCTGGAATATGATATCACATTTGAGTGGTTTCAACGTCCAACTTCCTGGGGTTCATTCTAGATCCAGCCACAAATCTAGCCTACAAGCTCTTCAAAAGGAAACGCCATAATAACAAAATTCGGTACTCTTGTATTATGCAGGCCTTTCTAAAAAGTCAAGTTTGGGTAATTCTAATGAAATAAAATAAAATAGGATGAATATATAATAGTTTATAAACAAATTTGGGCTATATATTTGCACATTAGGGGGGAGGGGGGGGTGGTAAACCATAGCATAAATCAAATACGTAGCCCAACCTAACCTAGGTACCTTCCTCCGCCCTAAACCCCAAAAAAACACAGTTTAATATCGTATACGCAATGAAAACCACGCTATCACTGCCTAGTCTATAGCGGTAAACATGTGAAAAACGGGTTTTATCATTGCCTACTCTATAGTAGTTAACCCGAGAGGCCCGCATAATGCAAGAGTACCCAAAATTCTAACTTTGTAATGTCATATGGATTTTCTGGATTTCTTCCATTTTGATTCATGTCCTTCAGCTAAATTTTCGTTTTATTTTCAATTTTACTATGGTATTTTCTGTCTACAGCCTACTTGTATCTGAAATATCTGCATGTTGTCAAACAGTTCGTGGTAACGAACTGTATAGTAAGAGCGACTCGTCTCAATAGTAACCGAAACTCTAAATAACAGAATAACGAAACTCTAATATTGAATACATACATCAAAAGAATCGGATTTTTATGCTTATTTTTAGATAACAGAGGCAACGCTACAGCATTGCCTATAGTAAAGCACCATAAGGCTTCAGGGTACTTGTTAAATATCCCGTAAAAACTCAAAAATTTTGGTCTGTGTGATTTGAGAAAAACCGATTTGTCTTTCGCATTCAGTTATAATTAGCTTAGTCTCAGTGAAAAAAAACTATGATGTAGGTATATTTTAATTAAATATTTGATATGTAAAGGTGGTTAGGTAAGGGCTGGAGGCAAGGGCGGATCCATTATTTTTTTTTTTTTGGGGGGGGGGCAAAATAGATTGATCCAATAAACTTAAGTTAGGAGCAAGTATTATTAACGCAAACTTGCGTTAATTAAGTAAATTACACAACTTTAGACTACGTTAGGGGGAGGGGCCTCGCCCCTAACGGTTGCCCACCAGCCACTGGATCTGCCACTGGCTAGAGGGGGCTTATTCGATTGGATATTGAAAGTTCTGATGCCCTTTATCCAAGTAAAAAATAATCAGAGGGCAACCAAAGCCCCACGCCGTTTTTCCCCCAAAAGCATACCAGGAAAATTTTGAGATAGCTATAAGTTCAAAATAGTCCAAAGGAAAAATAAATGCCTTTGGTACTGGTGCGTTATATGGTTACTTGTATATACAAATTAGAGACGAAACGCGCCAGACTGGTTATTTTCAAGAGACGGTCGTTGAGAAATGGAACGAAAAGAGCAGTTATCATTGCGTTTACGATATTTAAACTGTTGTTTTTTGGCGTTTAGGGGGGGGGAGGTACCTAGCTTAGGTTACGTATTTATTATATGCTATGTTTTTCCCCCACCCCCACCCCTAATGTGCAAATATATAGCCCAATTTTGTTTCTAAACTATTATATATTCATCCTTTTTTATTTTATTTCATTAGCATTAACCAAACTTGACTTTTTAGAAGTGACCATATAACGCACCAGTAGCCTACCATGCCTTTTTTCCTCGCTCCCAAACGCCCTTTTCTCCAAATATATCCAATCAAAATTTTCTAATAGTCATTTTGTTCCAAAGGTCGAATGGACAAAATAGTCCAAAGGTCGAATAATAATGTAGCTGGGTTTAACACGCCCCCCCAGCCAGTAGGGCAAGGGCTGTAAGTAATGACAGCTGTCCATTCTTAACATATAAGGTTTTGGTACTCCTATGTTAAACGTACCCTTTTATATACTGCAATGAAAAACAGTCACAGAAACCTGTTTTTGGCGGGTTAATTCAAGACACCGCTATAGTGTAATGCAATGTATTGTGCGGTTATCATTGCGTATACGATATTTAAACTGTCGATTTTTGGGGGGTTTAGGGGAGGGGGAAAGGTACCTAGGTTAGGTTACGTGTATAATATATGGTATGCTTTACCCCCCCCCCCCCGTCCCTAATGTGCAAATATATAGCCCAAATATGTTTCTAAACTATTATATATTTATTCTGTTTAATTTTATTTCATTAGCATTAACCAAGCTAGCAGCATATAAAAGAGTACGTTTAATATAGGAGTTTATGGAAATGGTTGTCGTATAACTTTGGAGGAATCTCATTCGTTTGGAAATCAAAAGTTCTAGTTCCCTAAAACTAGATATATCCTACTGATATATCTTAGAATTAGGGGATCATAGTAATAATGGGACGAAATTTTGACGGTAGGCTATCAATTATTATATATCTTTAAAAAAAGCTAAATGGGGATCCAAATTACGCCTTATTTTGTCATCTGATTCTTCTGTTATAGCAAAATATTACCTTTTTATGTTTCGAATTGTCCATTGGTATGATCTGTAGTTGGCTACAGTAAAGGTATGACCATGGATTAAAAATGAAAAGTCTTTTGACGAAAGTAAG
Organism: Artemia sp. Qi Xiang Cuo; assembly: GCF_049724085.1. Classification (NCBI taxonomy): domain Eukaryota; kingdom Metazoa; phylum Arthropoda; class Branchiopoda; order Anostraca; family Artemiidae; genus Artemia; species Artemia sp. Qi Xiang Cuo. The sequence continues at coordinate 64,876,261 of NC_142798.1, forward strand.
TAATGAAATAAGAAGGATCCATTATTTTGACACCTTACGACAGCGCAGTGGTTATAGGCGTTGTCTCCTAATCGAAGGCTGAACGGTTCGAGCCCCGCTGTCGTAAGGAAGTCTTCCATTTCATATAAATTGTAATAATTTTTGTGCCATTCTTGTCCATATTTACTAATTTTTTGTATAATTCTCGAGTGTTTTTTTTTTACATAGACATACCACTGTCTTACTTTTGCAGGTTGAGGCTTACTGCGGGGTGCGTGAAAACTTATTTATTTGTTAATCCGAACTTTTTGGCCACCAAACGAGCTATTAAGTCCATGCTGGATTTCATCTTGTCTATGGAGATCTTGTTTATGTTGAAAATTGCATTTTATTTTAATGTCATGTTTTTAGATCCAATTATTATTTATTTATTAGCCTATTATTTTTTTTCCATAGGTACTTCATATGGAAGGGGTGATCGTATAAACTTCGGAAGGGGACTCGTTCGAGTGTAAATCAGAAATTCTAGTGATCTTTTTAAGAGCCCAAAGTTATTGGAGAGCAACCTCCCCCACCAAGTCCTTTTTGCCCTAAATGCATCTGATCAAAATTATGAGATAGTCATTTTGTTCGAATTAGTCCAATAGTCAAATAACTATAAGTCTGAAGTTGAAAAAAAAAACAAAAAAAAAAAAAAAAAAAAAAAAAAAAAAAACAGAAACAGCGAAGCACAGTTTATATAATTATCCAGTATGATCTTTCCCTATCTCACCCATTATGAAAACCCGGTCCAAGGTGCGAGTGCTCCAGAGAACGTTTTTGCAGATAGAAACATAAGCGGCATCAGATCTTTTCACGGGTAGACAAGTCAGACTGTGATCTAATCGGAAACAAGTGGAAATCCGCTATTATGAATAATGCACTTTGTTGGAAACAATCGGAAACAGACTAACCCGCTAATGCAGAAAGAAGTGGGAGGAGCTTTTTGTTCGTACTGAGAACGAAGACCAGAAATGATCTGCGATAAACTTACTGGATAATTATATAAACTGTGCAGCGAAGCAAGGGCTGTAAGTTATGCAAGTCACCCATTGCTAACATATAAAGGTTTAAATGGAAGCATTGGTCGTATAAAATTTGGAGGGGGCTCATTTAAATGGTAATCGAGAGTTATAGTGCCCTTTTTCAGTGTCAAAAGTGATCAAAGGGCAATCAGCCACCCCATGCCATTTTTCCCTATTTGTATTGAATCTAAATCTTGAAAAAGTCATTTTTTCAAAATAATTCAAATGTCAAACAATTATGCCTCCGGGGTGGACACCCCATAGCCTCTGGGGCAAGGGCTATAACTTATGCAAGTTGCCAATTATTATGCTAACACATAAGGATTTTAATGGGAAAAAAGGGCACGCTAAATCATAGGCCTCTAAAAAGGCTTAGGGTATTAAGGTGAAACTTTATGGAAATATTGAGGGGAATGCCAAACACTATCAGAACACTGTTCTTGCTAGTTTTTAAAAAGGAAATATCAGCAATATCTAAAAAACAGCCGAGGGTATCAAGTTGAGACTTTCAAGGTATGTTGAGGAGATTGTAAAAGCGAGATTGGAGGGCAGCCATCCCCTTCCCTCCTTGTTCTTTTTAGGTGCCCTCTCTTCTCAACGCTGATCAAAATTTTGACATTTTCATTTTGTTCAACTGGTGAAAATGTCTCAGACCCATACTTCAAAGGATGCATGCCACCATAGCCCCAGGGCAAGGACTGTAATTTACGCAATTTGCCAGTTACTTGCAAGCAAGATTTATCATTAAGAAAGGGAGAAGTATTTGATTCTGGGCATTTGAAGTATTTGAAAAGGCTAACGGCATTAAGATGAAACTTTGGCGAATGTTTAGGGGTATGTGATACTAAATCAAAAGGCAATATGTGCACCTAGTTTATCGAAAAGAATGATCTACAGTATCTTAAGAACGGCTGAAACTTTCAGTTGAAACGTTCAGGACATGTTGAGGGGAATGTTGAAAAGCAATTGGAGGGCTCCCAGCCACCTCTCATGCCGCTAAGAGTTGCCCTCGCTTCAAAAAGATTCGATGAAAGTTTAGAAATAAATATATTGTTGAAAATAGTCTAAAGCTCAAATAATATGCCCATGGGGATGACATAACCTCCCGCAGCTTTTGAGAGGGTAAAAAAGTATGGCATTGACTTAATAAAGAGTGACGTGTCTTCCATGAAATATTTTTTTTCCTTCAAGTCGAGCTGACGGTAGAAATTTAGAGAAGGACAATACTTTCAAACAGTTCGTGGTAACGAACTGTAAGTAAGGAGCGACCCGGCTCAATAGTAACCGAAACTCTAAAAACGGGATTTTGATACCAATAGATACATCAAAAGAATCAAATTTTAATACTGATTTCAAATATATAAGTTTCATCAAGTTTAGTCCTACCCATCAAAAGTTACGCGCCTGAAAATATTTGGCTGATTTTTTAAAAAAGGGGGATAGACCCCCCTAAAAGCTATAGAACCTTAATGAAAATCACAACATCAAGTTCAGCATATCAGAGAACCCTATTGTAGAGGTTTCAAGCTCCTATCCACAAAAATGTGGAATTTTATGGTTTTTTTTCAGAAGAAAGATCACGGATGCATGTTTATTTGTTTTATTCCCCAGGGGTAATCGTATCGACCCAGTGGTCCTAGAGTATCATGGGAGGGCTCATTCAAACGGAAATTAAAAGTTCTAGTGGCCTTTAAGTGACCAAAAAAATGGAGGGCAACTACGCCCCCTCCCACGCTTATTTTTTTCCCAAAGTCATCCAATCAAAATTTGGAGATAGCCATTTTGTTCAGCATGGTCGAAAATATAGTAAATATGTCTTTTAGGATGACTAAATCCCCCAAAGTCCCCGGGTTGAGAGCTGAAAGTTATGAACTTTACACAATGTTTACATATAGTTTTGGTTATTTGGAAGTATACCGACGTTTTCAAGGGGTATTTTCTTCTGGTAGTGGGGGGGGGGGGTTGAGAGTTATATGGGAGGATATTTTCATGGAGTAAATTTTCATGGGTGAAGAGACATTCTATGAAGGGGGCGCCAGATTTCCCAGCATTATTTAAAAAAAAACGATCAGAAATTAAATAAAAATATAAACAAGTTTTTAACTGAAAGTAAGGAGCAAGATCAAAATTTAAAACGAACAGAAATTATTAAGTATATGATTGGATTCGACCCCTAGTCAATACCTCGCTCTTTAAGCCAAAGATTTTTTAGTACTTTCATAAGAGCTATTTATTCAAATTAACGGCCTTTGTGATTAAGGGGCCATTTTAAATAATTGGAACAAAATTCAAACTTTGGCGTAAGTAGCGAGGTATTAACTAGGGGACAACCCCCCCCCCCCCCCCAATACAAGTGTTAAAAATATATGGATATAGAAGTTCGCTACGTAAGTTAATTCGTAAGTTATGTATATTTATTACTAATAAAAACATTCATAAATAAAATTAAACAACTTTTGAGAAACCCATTTAACCAAACAAAAGTAAAATTAATATGCAAATTTTTGTTTAATTATTCAGTTACGGTGAGCGGTCCGATAATTCAAGAACGTTCCAAAATTAAATTATAAAACAAGTTTTCTTTTAACTGAAAGTAAAGAGCAGCATTAAAACTTAAAACGAACAGAAATTATTCCGTAAATGAAAGGGGCTGTCCCCTCCTCAACGCCTCGCTCTTTACGCTAAAGTTAGACTCTCTCTCAAAGCTCTATTTTTAAAAACAATAAAAAACTTTAGCGCAAAGAGCTAGGCGCTGAGGAGGGGACAACAGTAGTATTGATATAATATTTACAAGCGGACAGTCCCCCCATATAGCTATAATGATAAGTAGCAGAGTGTTCTCCCATATAGCTATAACAGTTTCAAGCGGACAATGCTCCCTCCATACAAACAGATAGTGTAATGACCGGAATTCAACGACCGTAAAAATTCGTGCTCTGTTCAAAGTGCGTGATGTTTCCTTTGTTTGAAGTTGTGAAATTCTTTCTGTAATTTAATTTGTTTAATTAATTTATTATTAATTAATTTACATAATTACATTAATTTTTTTTTACATGTATTATTAATTAATTTACAATTTTTTACATTCTAAGTATCTTCCTATTGATTTTTATGAAATTTGTGTTTGATGTAGGAATCGAACGTGAGACCCGTGATTTCCTAAGGTAAAAGAACGACACGTTAATTGACTGAACCAACAAGCCATTGAACATATTATGATTTTAGAAATACATCCAATGCATCGTTTCTGGGACATTGCCCAACTGATGTTAAGCGTCACAATATCGTAACAGGTTCATTCCATTGAACTGGAACAAGTTCAAGCACATTCGATTTATCAATTGGATTTTTGATAGGTGTTAAAAGTGACCTTGTTTCGGGGCATTTTTATGGAATCATCGTGAGAATATGCATACCACGATGATTTGAGATGCATACTAGAAAAACAATTTCTTATGATACTTGGGCCCCAAGTCCTACCCCTATACCTCCCCCCTCCCGCCAACCCCCCCCTCTACCCTCCCACCAAACCCCCCAAACCCCCATCCCCCCCACACCTTTTTTTTAACTTTTTCTGATGGTCATTGTACTGCCTGCTTGTACCTTGGTTTACCTTGTCACAGATACATTCTCTTGATTTTTCAAAGTTCATTTTTGAATTCTTTCGTTGAAATGCAAGAGTTGGAATATTTCAGTAGTGTTATGTCATGGTTTACCATGTCACAGATACATTCTCTTGATTTTTCAAAGTTCACAATTTCTTATGATACTTGGGCCCCAAGTCCTACCCCTATCCCTCCACCCTCCCTCCAACCCCCCCCCTTCCACCCTCCCACCAACCCCCCCATCCCCCCACCTTTTTTTTTTAACTTTTTCTTATGGTCATTGTACTGTCTGCTTGTACCTTGGTTTACCTTGTCACAGATACATTCCCTTGATTTTTCAAAGTTCATTTTGGATTTCTTTCGTTGAAATGTAAGAGTTGGAATATTTCAGTAGTGTTTTCTCATGCTTTACCATGTCAAAGTTACATTTTCTTGATTTTTCAAAGTTCATTTTTGAATTTCTTTCGTTAAAATGCGAGAGTTGGAATATTTCAGTAGTGTTTTGTTATGGTTTACCTTGTCACAGATACATTCTCTTGATTTTTCAAAGTTCATTTTTGGATTTCTTTCGTAGAAATGCAAGAGTTGGAATATTTCAGTAGTGTTTTGTCATGGTTTTCCTTGTTACTGTTACATTCTCTTGATTTTTCAATTTTCGTTTTGGATTTCTTTCGTTGAAATGCAAAAGTTGGAATATTTCAGTAGTGTTTCGCCGTGGTTTTACCATTCCACTGTTACACTCTGAAGATGTTTCAAAGTTCATTTTGAATTTCTTTCATTGAAATGCAAGAGTTGGAATATTTCAGTAGTGAATTGTTGTGGTTTACCTTGTCACAGTTACTTCAGTGTAACATCACAGTAACTTCAGTGTAAATCAACCGCTAGGCTTGTTATATCTACTTATCGGTTCTTGGTTTGTGATACTTTTTTCAGTTGAAATTATCCCTAAGTGATTCCAGAATGATTATTAGTTGAAAAAACTGTAATATCTCTATTTAAGAAGTCGGTAGAAGGACTTGGACCCTAGGGCCCTCCTATTAAGTACTCTGAATGATTCTTGAAGGATTCTTAGTCAAATGAGGCACAACATGTATATCTTTGTGAAGTTACGGGAGAGGACTTTGGCCTCAGCGCCCTGTCTTACGTACTCTTAATTATACAGACAAAAAATTAAATTGACCAAAGAATCTTTTGAGTAAATAATTTAAACGCATGATGAAACACTTTATGAATTAAATAAAAAAAAAAAATTTTTTTTAACTGAAAGTAAGGAGCAGCATTAAAACTTAAAACGAACAGAAATTATTCCATATATGAAAGGGGCTGTCAGTAGTATTGACATAATATTTACAAGCGGACAGTCCCCCCATATAGCTATAATGATAAGTAGCAGAGTGTTCTTCCATATAGCTATACCAGTTTCAAGCAGACAGTACTCCCGCCATACAAGCAGACAGTGTAATGACTGGAATTCAACCACCGTGAAAATTCGTGCTCTGTTCAAAGTGCGTGACGTTTCCATTGTATGAAATTGTGAAATTCTTTCTGTAATTTAATTTGTTTAATTAATTTATTATTAATTAATTTACATAATTACATTAATTAATTTTGTTTAATGTATTATTAATTAATTGACGATTTTTTACATTCGAAGTATCTTCCGATTGATTTTTATGAAATTTTTGTTTGATCAAGGAACTAAACGTGAGACCCGTGGTTTTTTATAGTAGAAGAACGGCACGTTAATCAGCTGAACCAACAAGCCATTGAACATATTATGATTTTAGAAATACATCCAATGTATTGTTTCTGGGACATTGCCCAACTAATTTTAAGCGTCACAATATCGTAACAGGTTCATTCCATTGAACTGGAACAAGTTCAAGCACATTCGATTTATCAATTGGATTTTTGATAGGTGTTAAAAGTGACCTTGTTTCGGGGCATTTTTATGGCATCATCGTGAGAATATGCATACCACGATGATTTGAGATGCATACTAGACAAACAATTTCTTATGATACTTGGGCCCCAAGTCCTACCCCTATCCCTCCACCCTCCCTCCAACCCCCCCCTCCACCCTCCCACCAACCCCCCATCCCCCCCACCTTTTTTTTAACTTTTTCTTATGGTCATTGAACTGTCTGCTTGTACCTTTGTTTACCTTGTCACAGATACATTCCCTTGATTTTTCAAAGTTCATTTTGGATTTCTTTCGTTGAAATGTAAGAGTTGGCATATTTCAGTAGTGTTATGTCATGCTTTACCATGTCACAGATACATTCTCTTGATTTTTCAAAGTTCATTTTTGAATTTATTTCTTTGAAATGAAAAAGTTGGAATATTTCAGTAGTGTTTTTTTGTGGTGTAGCATTTTACTGTTACATTATCTTTATTTTTCAAAGTTTATCTTGGATATATTTCGTTGAAATGTAAGGTCTGGAATATTTCATTAGTATTTTGTCGTGGTTTACCTAGTCAAAGTTACATTCTCGTAATTTTTCAAAGTTCATTTTGAATTTCTTTAATTGAAATGCAAGAGTTGGAATATTTCAGTAGTGGATTGTTGTGGTTTACCTTGTCGTATTTACATTCTCTTTATTTTTCAAAGTTCATTTAGGATTTCTTTCGCTGAAATGCAAGAGTTGGAATATTTCAGTAGTGTTTCGTCTTGGTTTACCTTTTCACAGTTACATTCTCTTGATTTTTTCAAGTTAATTTTTGGAATTCTTTCATTGAAATGCAAGAGTTGGAATATTTCAGTAGTGTTTTATCGTGCTTTACCTTGTCAAAGCTACATTCACTTAATTTTTCTAAGTTCATTATGGATTTTTACATTCTCATGATTTTTCAAAGTTCATTTTGAATTTCTTTCGTTGAAATGCAAGAGTTGGAATATTTCAGTAATGTCTTGTTATGGTTTACCTTGTCACTGTTACATTCTCTTAATCTTTCAAAGTTCATTTTAGATTTCTTTCATTGAAATGCAAGAGTTGGAATATTTCAGTAGTGTTTAGTCTTGGTTCACCTTGTCAAAAGTTACATCCTCTTGATTTTTCGAAGTTCATTTTGGATTTTTACATGCTCATTATTTATAAAAGTTCATTTTGTATTTCTTTCGTTGAAATGCAAGTCGGAATATTTCAATAGTGTTTTCTTGTGGTTAACCTTGTCACAGTTACATTCTCTTGATTTTTCAAAGTTCATTTTTGTACTTATTTTTTTGAAAAGAAATATTTTTTATATTTCATTGGTGTTTTGTTGTGGTTTACATTGTCAAAGTTAAATTATCAAGATTGTTCAAAACTCATTTTGGATTTCTTTAATCGAAAAGCAAGATTTTGTACATGCTAGTGTTATCCGGTCATGGTTTTCCTTTCCGCTGTTGAATTCTCTTGTACTAACGCATTTTTTATTGGATACCTTTTCTTGAAATTCAAGAATTTGTAGACTTAAACTGCGTTATGTCGTTTTTTACCATGTCATAGCTACCCTCTCATAATTTTTTAATGTTCATTTTGGATTTCTTTCGTGAAATGAAGGTGGGATTCTTTCACAGTTGTGTTTTTTTGTGCTTTACTTTGTCACAGATACATTCTCTTGATTTTTCTATGTTCATTTTTAATTTTTTTGTTGAAATGCAAGAATTGGAATATTTTAGTAGTTTCTTGTCGCGGTTTACTTTGTCACAATTACATTCTCTTAATTTTTAAAAGTTCATTTTGAATTTCTTTCGTTGAAATGCAAGAGTTGGAATATTTCAGTAGTGTTTTGTTGTGCGTTACCTTGTCACAGCTACATTCTCTTGATTTTTCAAAGTTCATTTTGAATTTCTTTCATTGATATGCAAGAGTTGTAATATTTTAGTTGTGTCTTGTCTAGGTTTACCATGTCAAAGCTACATTTTAAATTCTTCATATCTCATTTTGAATATATTTTATTGTAGTGTAATAGTTGTTATATTTGATTTGGGTTTTTGTTGTGGTTTATCTTGTCATAGTTGCAGTAACACGATTTTTCAAAGTTCTGAAAACAGAAACACACAGAAAAAACTTAAACATAAAAAAAAATGACTTACACACACACACACACACACACACACACACACACACACACACACACACAAAAACAGACACACACACTCACACACACACACACAAACACAGACACACACCTACACAAAAAGACACAGACACAGACAAACAAAAACACAGATAAAGACACAGACTAAGACACAGACACAGACATAGACACAGACACAGACACAGACACACACACGCACACGCACACGCACACGCACACACACACACACACACACGCACTACTTTGATCGTTTAAACTGAATTTTAAAACAAAATAATTATAACCAAACTTACACAAAATTATATCCGTCTTGAACAGTCTTGGAAAGTATAAACAATATCAAATTGAATATTTGACATTCAATGACATTAGTTGTAGAAAGATCCATCACTTTAAGAATTCATTTCACTCTAATTTTATTTTTATTTTCAATGCTGCAAGAACTGGAAAAGAAAATATTTGTAATATAAATCGTTTTCAGTGAAGCGCCAATGACGCAGTAGGCCTTTGGTTTTTATTTAGAGTTAAGGAAGGAGGCAGCAACCAAACTCTTGTTTGAAGTGAAACTATATTCGTCTTGAACAACTTTAGAAAGAACTAGTAAATTAAACTGAATATTTTATGTATAATGTTATTAATGGCAGGAAGCTCATCAGTTCAAATTTTACTATAATTGTTATGTTCATTTTCAATATCAATTACAAAAGAAAATATTTGTAATAAAATTGGTTTTCAGTACCATTCAGTTTCAGTTTCATTTGATAGCATGTACCATTCAATTCTCCTCGGGAAACTGGAAAATATAGGAATAAGAGGTGAAGTTCTGGATTGGTTCAGATCATATCTGAGGGACCGCAGGATTTATTTGGGAGAAGATCCAGGAAACGATGTGCTTGTTAACTGCGGTCTCCCCAAGGCTCAATATTAGGACCATTACTTTTCCTGATCCATGTTAACGATCTGAGTCGAGTGCTGAACCCGGCACGAACAAATCTTCGCTGCTGTAACTTGTGCCAGGATGAAAACTCCCTCCGGTCCGAAGGTGAAGATGATGAGCTCGTGGCCTTTGCTGATGATACCACGTTTGGTTGCTGTGAAACGGATAAGACAACGCTCATGTCTAAACTGAGGGAGGTTCTGGAGGGGACGTATCTCTGGATGGATTGTAACCGTCTTGTTATTAATGTTGAGAAATCTTGCGTTCTATTTTTTTCCCGGGTTGGAAGTGTCCATCCGGAGATATGTGGTATACAGACATCCAGAGGTGTGATTAGTCGGCCAGAAAAGAATTTTGCAAAATACCTAGGAATCCTCCTCGATGAGAATCTATCATTCGTGCATCATATTCAAGCAGTAGAGTTGAAGCTATCCCGGAATTTTGGAACAATGAAAAAACTGAAAAGCACTTTGCCGCAGAAAACGCTGGTCCTCCTGTACAATGCTCCTATAAAACCCCATTTACAGTATTGTGCAATGATCTGGCAATCAAATTTTAAATCCCACCTGCGAAAACTGAATTCGATTCATCAACGATGCCTGATATGAGTTGGAAAAAATTAAGAGTACTTGTCATCTAGGGTCCCTTCATCAATTATCATGCTTGACCTTTGTGTTCAAGTTTTTAGCTGGAGAGCTGCCATCCGTGTAAGATTATTTCGACCTATTTCAGACCAGCATAATTTGCATACCCGATCATCATCAAACCTGCAAATACCCGTCACCCCGACCTTGCGATCAGATTTTGCTCCTAACGTAGCTTGTGCAAAGATATGGAACCTGATCCCAGAAGAGCTGAGAGGTAGGAGCTCCCTCGCATCATTTAAAAAAAAAGCAAAAAATCATTTAATAGCATTACAAATGAATAGTTAATAAAAAGAAAAAAAAATTAGAATTAAATGTAAGTAGTAAATTTAAATTACAAATGTATGATTTTTAAATATGATGGGGTGGTTTCCCCTGAGGGTAAGGAACGGGAAGGTAATAGTTTTAGTTATTTGGTAAATGAGGGGTATGGTTGTGTCTGAGATTAGGAGCGGTGACCATTCTGCATATTATGTTAAATTGTAATGATTTTGGTTCTCGGCGTCCGGGAATAGACTGAGTATTTTGACTATGTGTGATTTATTATTTTCATTTGTTAATAAACCCATTGAACTTGAACTTGACTTGAACAGTAAAGCGCCAAAAACACAGTAGGTTTTAAACTTTAATAGTGAGAGAAGGAGGCGATACCCATGCTCTTGTTTGTAGTGATTTTTGTTCGTTTGAAGCTTGATTTGCATATTCAATTTCAGTTTCACGCGTTTCAAGATTTATTTATTCATTTACATTAATATCTATTGTATGTTTGTTTGCATTGATTGTTTATTTAATTTCTGGTCGTTTTAAGTTTCATTTATACTTCAATAGCAAAATATTTTTCATAGTTTTAAGCTTGATTTTCATATTCAATCTAAGCATTAATCGCTTTAAGATCTATTTATTCATTTATATTATTACTTGTTTTTTTTTATGCAATGATTGTTTATTTAATTTCTTTCGTTTTGGGTTTCATTTATTCTTTAATAGTAATTTCTGGTCATTTGAGTTTGAATATTAACAGGTATTTGTATCTGCTGAACTTAAGTTCAAAATGGCCTTTACTTTTCTTTGAAAGGCTAATTTTCCAGAAATTTTTTTTAATTATTTTCACTAAACAACACAGTTTAACCAGCACAATTTCATATTACCTCATTTTATTTCAAGCAACATAGTATTTCGAATAAAATATTTGGTATTTTGAATAAAGGATTCGCTTATTTCATGAAACAATACCAATTGAGTAACTCAATTGTATATTTCCTAGTTTTATTTCAAGTAACTGTATAGTAATTTTATAATATTTCGAATAAAATATTTGGTATTTTGAATTAAGCGTTTGTTTATTTCATGAAACAATACAATTTGAGCAACACATTTGAATATTCCCTCATTTTATTTCAAGCAACATTTTATATCGAATAAAATATTGGGTATTTTAAATAATGCAATTACTTATTTCATAAAAAAGTATAGTTTGACCAGCACAATTCCGTATTTCCTCACTTTGTTTCAAGCAACATAGTATTTCAAATAAAATATTTGGTATTTTGAATAAAGCATTTACTTATTTCATGAGACAATACAATTTGAGCAACACCAATGCATATTTTATCATTTTATTTCAAGCAATATAGTATATCGAATAAAACATTTGGTATTTTGAATATTGCAATTACTTATTTCATAAAACAATACAGTCTGACTAGCAAAATTGCATATTTTCTCATTTTATTTCAAGCAACATAGTATTTCGAATAAAAAAATTTGCTATTTTTAATAAAACATGGCACTTGGCCGTCAGAACCAAAAAAGATGAGTATTGAGTGACATGGTCTTAACAAGGCTAAGACTAGAGAGAAGAGAAAAAACAATAGGGAGAATAGTTTCGTAAATGTTTTATGCTTCGACCCTAAAAATGTATTTACGCTTCTCTGCGGTAATAATTCGTCTTTTTTCTACAAACAAAATATTACAACGCATAACCTGAATGCAGGCTGTGGAGCAGACAAAATAGTAAGTGTTCTTGTCTGGATAGTTCAAAGAGTTCTATCTACCTATCTTGATATTTCTGAGATTATCACTTGGTTGGATTCTATCACTTGGTTGGATATCCACTATAGAGCCGAAATTGAATCATGAGTTTCTCTATTCAAGATGCACTTCATAAGTACCCTAGACTATTGAAAATAACAATGAAGTACTGTGAGCCAGGTCGATCAAGCATACAGAAAGAACATATAGTCCATATTTGTACTAAGTGAAGTCTAAATATATCGAAGTACATTCACCACTGGACTTGGTGAACCAGCATAAAAAAATTAGTTGAAAGCATCTGTACATCATTATACAAATTAACAAAGTGTTTTTTTTTCAGCAGGCCTCCAAGAACTATAAGTACGCTAAGGCTCAATTTTACTATTTTGAATAACTTCGATTTACACAAGGCTACTCCAAAAGTGTCGGTTAAAACTTTTGTTTTTATGATGAATCAGTGCCTGAAATAAGCATTACTGTGGAGCATAAACATAAGGCAAGGCAAGACACCTCTTCCACAAAAGTGGTTGAGTGTCATGGGGCCCCAAAGCTGTTAAATTTCAAACCTTTAATTCCTATTGAAAAAAAAGATCAAAGATGAGCAGTCAATCTACAGGTTTAGGTCTCTTCTAAATGTCGAGTACTACAAATGCGAATTCGTAAGCATGGGTCGAGACAACAAACACCCCACTACCTTCTAGAAATCATTCCCAGAAGAAGAAACGGCAGCCCCCTTCCCCCATCAAAAAGGCTGAAAAGGGGAAAGGCAATCAGTAAGGATTCAATCGGTTACTTTTCTTTTTGGCCAAGTAATCAAAATTTCTGAAGTTTGGTTATAATTATTTTGTTTTAAAATTCAGTTTAAACGATCCAGGTAGTGCGAAAAGATGAAACACCGCGTATGAGCTTTAGATAAGTCTTAGTTATCCCTGAGAAAACCTTGATAAAAAAAATGTCGTAAATAAGGGGAAAAGGAACCCAAGTGCTACCCTGCACTTTTGTCATAACTACTTTAGCAGCAGAAAGCACGGGCAAAACTTTCATATTTGTTTTTCCTTTGACCAAGTGAATTTCATCCATCAGGACCCAAATTCAACCAATGGCTGTCCCTTTCTAGTGGCTATAAATTGGCGTTTCATTCGTTTTTCTATCTACTTTACGTTCAGCTCAACAAAAATCGATTTTTTCAACTGCGTTTTTTCTTGGAATTTTAAAAAGTGCGGATATAAAATTCTCGCTTTTACAATTCAAGAGGGCTGTACTACCACATAGCTCTATGTTCATATCAGATCCATAGAAGAAGCTGAAGAATTTTAACCAAAGCCAAAATTTAATATTACTAGCCTAGGTAGCATAACTCATAAATGGCTGATTATTTGAAGGTAGTTCCATTTTATTTTACTGAAAATCAAGCTGAGCTATTTTATTACCCCCCGGAAAATACGGTAAATTCGCAGTGGGCCTTATAATTTAGCTAAGTGAAAACTGAGTCATTTGATGCCCTTTTCTTATGCTCTTTCATAATTCAGTAATTGCCTCTGGGGCTAATATCATCTTGAGCCTTTAAAAGGGTCCCGGTAAAATTATACTTTAGCTGATTTTGGCTAGCCTATCTTGGAAAGTGGTTAGGTTAGGAAAATGAAACTTTCAGGGACCCATCAGAAATAAAATTTACCCCCATCCCCTAATGTGCCATATATACCCTGAATTGGTATATATAGTGGTGGGGGTAAAATTTATTTGCGACAAAATTGATTATTATATTTGGAAAGAGCATAAAAAAGGCATCAAATGGTATGTTTAATTTATTTGTAAGTCAATAATATGAACAGCCAAAAATTTACCAATTTAGCGAGGATAAAAGTGAAAACATCATCTGGTCTTTTTTTATGTTCTTTATCTATTCACACAAAATACCTTTGGGGGTAAATTTTTGACTTACAAATAAAGTGAATATACCACTTGATGCCATTTTGGTCAATATATACCAAATCATATTATTGAGTTAGGACTAAAGTGAATACACCTTTCGATGCCTTTTTTTATGCTGATAGCAAATATAATAATTTTATATAATACAAATTAGTTTAAGCCCCCCCCCCTATATATGTCCATTTCGGGTTAGGTTAGGTTAGGTAAGGCCTATTTAGGGGGGGGGGGCTGAAATTCATATCCGATAGAAATGATTATTATATACGTAATCACCATAAAAAAAGGCATCAAATGGTGTATTCACTTTAGTCCTAACTCAATAATATGATTTTGTAGATATTGACCGCCTTTTTTTATGCTCTTTACAAATATAAAAGGCTAATCATTTTTTTTAGAAATGAATTTTAGCCCCCACCCCTATATATGCCAATTCAGGGTATATATTTGCACATTAGGCCTATTGAGGTGAGGGGAAAGTTTGGTAAATTTTTACCAAATCATATTATTGAGTTTCAAATAAAGTGAATATACCATTTGATGCCTTTTTTATGCTGATTACAAATATAACAACCATTTCTATTGGAAATGACTTTTAGCCCCCCCCCCCCATCTATATATGTCAATTCAGGATATATATTTGCAAATATAGAGGTAGAGGTTAGGTTAGGGGGGGGGGCTGAAATTAATTTCCGATAGAAATGATTATTATATTTGTAATCAGCATAAAAAAAGGCATTGAATGGTGTATTCACTTTATTCCTAACTCAATAATATGATTTGGTAAAAATTTACCAAAAGTTTCATCTTAGCTCTTATTTACATCAGAAATAAAATTTACCCCCACCCCCTAATGTGCTAATATATACCCTGAATTGGTATAAATAGGGGTGGGGGTAAAATTCATTTATAACAAAAATGATTATTATATTTTGAAAGAGCATGAAAAAGGCATTAAGTGGTATGTCTACTTTATTTGTAAGTCAATAATATGATTTGGTAAAAATTTACCCCTTTGGGGCCCCTTTAAGGGCTCAAGATGCAATTAGCCCCAGAAGCAAATTATTGAATTATGAAAAAGCATAAAAAATGACATCAATTGCCTTTTTCACTTTTGTCCTAGCTAAATTATAAGGCCCACTGCAAATTTACCAAAAATACATCCTTGCTGAAAGTAAAGTATTCCCATAATTCCCCCCCCCCCCCGCCCCACTGTTCCCCCAGACACCATCGCCAGACAAACTCTTGCCAAAAAAATCTCCATATTTTCCCCAATAGCAAATAGCATCTGTTAGCAATTGACAAATTACAAAACTTAAAAAGACACTTAAACTTCTCTGATTGTTTTATAGTTTGGAAGGGAGGAAGAAACCTCAAAGGGTGCATTTTAATGCCAAAACATCCCAGCTCTCATTGAGCCTTCAAGTAAAAACAGAATTAGTTCTAGAAGGCTAGGCACAAATAGCTGATTTTGGGAACTGATTTCAGCAAGGGTGTATTCCACATTGAGTAATTATAATTATTGATGCTAAGAGGTGGGGCTTAGTGACGTTTTTTGGTGATTAATCATAATTAATTACATTCTAGACAAGGAATGTACTAGGACTTTAGAGCTTTAGGCATGCAATTAATTGTATTTAATGATTATTGTAAATTAATTGTTATTAATTATGATTAATCACCAAGAAACATCACTAAGCCCTGCCTCTTACCATCATTAATTATAATCACTTGACATGAAATACACACTTGCTGAAATCAGTTCCCAAAATCAGCTATGTGTGCCTAGCCCTTAAGGGAGAGACAAGGGGAGGGTAGAGATAGAAATTATTGCATTATCCCCAGGGCCATAACCCGGATTTATGTTGGAGAGAGGGGGTGGGGCAAAGAAACAATAATTTATTCTGTATACCTTGGCCTCATGGTTCAATAAACTTTGGAGGGTGCTCATTAGATCAGAAATTGAGAGTTCAGGTCCTTTTTTTTATAAGTCAAAAGTGATTAGAGACCAACCAACCATGAGGAGAGCATTTTCCAAGGGAGTATTTCTTTTTTTTTTGGGGGGGGGGGGTAAACACCAGCCATTGTGGATTACCAACCCAATTAATAAATCAGATCAAGAAACTCTAGAATAAGAGGCATACAGCTAAATGCATTTGAGATTTTTTACCCATCATGGCTGGCTTATTGCCAAAAGAGAAGGGATATAATTATAATTATCAAGCTGCTCAACTATGAAAAAACTTATCTCAAGTATCTTTTAACTGAATGTCTCTTCAAGAACAAGAGGGCCATGGGCGTAGGCAGCATATTTTCTAGGGGGGGGGGGCAGTTGATAGTGTGATGGAGTTTTATCAACTGCTTTTTCCAAACCGTCTGCTTTTTCAGGCATATCTAATGTAAATTTGAAGGTCTGGCCCCCTCCCTATGCCCATGAAGAGGGCAAGATCAAAAACTTTTCCAGAAACATGTCTATTGAAGGCTACATGGAAAATTTAATAAGCCAAGCCTCAGTCCATTGACCAAGCAGTAAATATCTGCAGTTGATATTCAAAGCAGTCAATATTCTATATCTGCAATCTCAATGTGTTCAGTTATTTGATGACTCTGGTAACCATATCCATTTTCCTGTTTTGGGCCCTATACTATTTAATACCTTTATCAATGATGCTCTTCCCACTATCAGCAGTAACTTAATGCTCTAAGCTGACAACCTAAAGATTCTTAGACCAGCCTTATCCTGTGAAGAGCATGCCCTTCTACAAAATGATCTTGTATTGATTGTTCAATGGGCTGAGGCTTGGCTTCTTAAATTAAATGTTGCCAAGTGCCATGTCATTCACTTTGGCAAAATGAATCCTTGTTGCTCTTAATTTTTTTTTTCAGGCCATCCACTCTGCTCTATAAATAATAAGCAAGATCTAGGAGTCACTATTGACAATGAACCAAAATTCAGTAATCATGCAAGTCTGCTGTTGGTTCTAGTTCAACTCTAGGACTGATTAAGCATTCCCCTAAAGTCATCAGTCTTCTGTATAAGGGATTTGTGCATCCTAAGCTTGAAGTAGGAATGTCTCTAGCCTCCCCTTCTTTTAGAAGATGTGCAGAGACATGCCAACAAAGTGATATTCAGCATGCAGGTGCTTTCCTGCCCTGAAGAATTGCAAATCTGAAACTCCCAACAGTTGTATAGAGGAGAAATAGAGATGATGCCAGATGATGCCTAAGAAGTCTGCTGCTGGTGCTAGTTCAACTCTGGGACTGATTAAGCATTCCCCTAAAGTCATCAGTCTTCTGTATAAGGGATTTGTGTATCCTAAGTTTGAAGTAGGACTGTCTCTAGCCTCCCCTTATTTTAAAAAAGACACAAATGTTTAGGAAGATGTGCAGAGAAATGCCAGCAAAGTGATATCCAGTATGCAGGTGCTTTCCTGCCCTGAAGACTTGCAAATCTGAAACTCCCAACAGTTGTATAGAGGAGAAATAGAGATGATGCCATACAAGCCTATAAGCTAATGATGGCTGATGCTCTCCCAGCATTATTTCTTACTGTTGGTCCTAATTCAAGAACTAGAGGTCATTAAGTGAAAATTATTAAGCAGTCTACCCTATCAAGGGTCTGCACTCAATTCTTTTCCTCAACAGTTGTCAGCAGTTGGAACAAACTCTCCAAAGAAACCATAACTGCTGAATCTGTTGACATTTTCAAGCAAAGAATGAATACTGAGTGGTCCTCTAGAGAGTCTAAACACAACTGGGAAACTACTGATCATCCAACTGCACCTGGTCACAAAAGAACATTGAAAAGAAACTCAAATCATCAACTATGGAGCTTCACAAGGAGAAATACTTAGATTGCTCCAAGTTACAATTTAAGGCTAAAGAATTAAAAATGGCCAGGAAAAGAAGTGTTGGAGGTTGTATGCACAGAATATAGTTAATAATGCAGTTAATTACCAAAGATACAAACAAGCAAGCAACTAGATGAGAAATATCTGTAGAAGCCATTCAGTTACCCAGCTGGTAAATAATAAATTTAAGGCTAAATTTACAATTTAAGGCTAAAGAATTAAAAATGGCCAGGAAAAGAAGTGTTGGAGGTTGTATGCACAGAATATAGTTAATAATGCAGTTAATTACCAAAGATACAAACAAGCAAGCAACCAGATGAGAAATATCTCTAGAAGCCATTCAGTTACCCAGCTGGTAAATAATAAATGTAATCCCCAAGCAATAACAAATTCCATTATTTATCAATTTGGATTTATCTTCATACCTTTTGACAGTGCTCTACTCCCAAATCCCCCAAGTATGAAATCATAAGTGTAGTGACATCTATTACTATCAGTAGAGTTGACCTTGAAATCCATCTTAAAAACTTGAACCTAAATAAATCATATGTACCAGATGGAATTCCTTGGCTTATAAAAGAAGCACACATTGAACTGTCATAGATATATTCCAAGTGTATACCTGCAGAATGGAAGTTATTTTCTATAATTCTAATTGACTTTTCAAAAGCTTTTGACAAAGTTTGTCAAAAGCAACTCGCAATTGCATTATGTGTAGTCAAGCTTGAAGAAAAATCCTAGCTCTGGATCCTTGATTTTCTATATCTGCAATCTCAATGTGTTCAGTTATTTGATGATTCTGGTAACCATATCCTTTCTTCCTGTTTTGGGCCCTACACTATTTAATACCTTTATCAATGATGCTCTTCCCACTATAAGCAGTAACTTAATGCTCTAAGCTGACAACCTGAAGCTTCTTGGACCAGCCTTGTCCTGTGAAGATCATGCCCTTCTACAAA
Source organism: Artemia sp. Qi Xiang Cuo (assembly GCF_049724085.1). Classification (NCBI taxonomy): domain Eukaryota; kingdom Metazoa; phylum Arthropoda; class Branchiopoda; order Anostraca; family Artemiidae; genus Artemia; species Artemia sp. Qi Xiang Cuo. The sequence continues at coordinate 64,895,346 of NC_142798.1, forward strand.
ATGATCTTGTACTGCTTGGTCAATGGGCTGAGGCTTGGCTTCTTTAAATTAAATGTTGCCAAGTGCCATGTCATTCACTTTGGCAAAATAAATCCTTGTTGCTCTTATTTTTTTTCAGGCCATCCACTCTCCTCTATAAATAATAAGCAAGATCTAGGAGTCACTATTGACAATGAACTAAAATTCAGTAATCATGCTAGTCTGCTGTTGGTTCTAGTTCAACTCTAGGACTGATTAAGCATTCCCCTAAAGTCATCAGTCTTCTGTATAAGGGATTTGTGCATCCTAAGCTTGAAGTAGGAATGTCTCTAGCCTCCCCTTCTTTTAGAAGATGTGCAGAGACATGCCAACAAAGTGATATTCAGCATGCAGGATCTTTCCTTCCCTGAAGACTAGCAAATCTGAAACTCCCAACAGTTGTATAGAAGAGAAATAGAGATGATGCCATACAAGCCTATAAGCTAATGATGGCTGATGCTCTCCCAGCATTATTTCCTACTTTTGGTCCTAATTCAAGAACTAGAGGTCATTAAGTGAAAATTATTAAGCAGTCTACCCTATCAAGAGTGCACTCAATTCTTCTCCTCAACAATTATCAGCAGTTGGAATAAACTCCACAGAAACAATAACTGCTGAATCTGTTGACATTTTCCAACAAAGGCTGGATGCTGAGTGGTCCTCTAGAGAGTCTAAACACAACTGGGAAACTACTGATCATCCAACTGCACCTGGTCACAAAAGAACATTGAAAACAACTCAAATCATCAACTATGGAGCTTCACAAGGAGAAATACTTAGATTAATCCAAGCTACAATTTAAGGCTAAGGAATTAAAAATGGCCAGGAAAAGAAGTGTTGGAGGTTGTATGCACAGAATGTGGTTAATAAAGCAGTTAATTACCAAAGATACAAACAAGCAAGCAACCAGATGAGAAATATCTGTAGAAGCCATTCAGTTACCCAGCTGGTAAATAATAAATGTAATCCCCAAGCAATAACAAATTCCATTATTGATCTATTTGGATTTATCTTCATACCTTTTGACAGTGCTCTACTCCCAGATCCCCCAAGTATGAAATCATAAGTGTAATGACATCTATTACTATCAGTAGAGTTGACCTTGAAATCCATCTGAAAAATCTGAACCTAAATAAATCATATGGACCAGATGGCATTCCTTGACTTGTAAAAGAAGGACACACTGAACTGTCTCTTCCTTGAACTGTCATATCTGAAGATTCCAGGTGTATACCTGCAGAATGTTAGTTATTTTCTATAATTCTAATTGACTTTTCAAAAGCTTTTGACAAAGTTTGTCAAAAGCAACTTGCAATTAATATTATATGTAGTCAAGCTTGAAGAAAAATCCTTGCTCTGGATCCTTGATTTTCTATATCTGCAATCTCAATGTGTTCAGTTATTTGATGACTCTGGTAACCATATCCTTTCTTCCTGTTTTAGGCCCTACACTGTTTAATACCTTTATCAATGATGCTCTTCCCACTATCAGCAGTAACTTAATGCTCTAAGCTGACAACCTGAAGCTTCTTGGACCAGCCTTGTCCTGTGAAGATCATGCCCTTCTACAAAATGATCTTGTACTGCTTGGTCAATGGGCTGAGGCTTGGCTTCTTTAAATTAAATGTTGCCAAGTGCCATGTCGTTCACTTTGGCAAAATGAACCCTTGTTGCTCTTCATACCTTTTGACAGTGCTCTACTCCCAGATTCCCCAAGTATGAAATCATAAGTGTAGTGACATCTATTACTATCAGTAGAGTTGACCTTGAAATCCATCTTAAAAATCTGAACCTAAATAAATCATATGGACCAGATGGCATTCCTTGACTTGTAAAAGAAGCACACACTGAACTGTCTCTTCTTTGAACTGTCATATCTGTAGATTCTAAGTGTATACCTGCAGAATGGAAGTTATTTTCCATGTAATCTTCAATAGATAGCCTTGTCCTGTGAAGATCATACCCTTCTACAAATAATCTTGTATTGCTTGGTCAATGGGCTGAGGCTTGGCTTCTTTAAATTAAGTGTTGCCAAGTGCCATGTCATTCACTTTGGCAAAATGAACCCTTGTTGCTTTTCACACCTTTTGACAGTGCTCTACTCCCAGATCCCCCAAGTATGAAATCATAAGTGTAATGACATCTATTACTATCAGCAGAGTTGATGTTGAAATCCATCTTAAAAATCTGAACCTAAATAAATCATATGGACCAGATGGCATTTCTTGATTTGTAAAAGAAGCACACACTGAACTGTCTCTTCTTTGAACTGTCATATCTGTAGATTCCAAGTGTATACCTGCAGAATGGAAGTTATTTTCCATGTAATCTTCAATAGACATGCTTCTTTAAAAGTTTGTGATCTTGCCCTCTTGTTCTTGAAGAGACATTCAGTTAAAAGATACTTGAGATAAGTTTTTTCATAGTTGAGCAGCTTGATCTGATTTATTAATTGGGATGGTAATCCACAATGGCTGGTGTTTACCCCCCCCCCCCCAAAAAAAAATAAAATACTCCCTTGGAAATTTCTCTCCCCATGGTTGGTTGGTCTCTAATCACTTTTGACTTATAAAAAAAATGGACTTGAACTCTCAATTTCTGATCTAATGAGCACCCTCCAAAGTTTCTGGAACCATGAGGTCAAGGTATAGACCAGGGAAGGAAAGTCCCCCTCCTATACAGAATAAATTCTTGTTTTTTTGTCCCAACCCCCTCTCTCCAACAAAAATCCTAATATGGCCCTGGGGATTATGCAATAATTTATGTCTGTACCCTCCCCTTGTCTCTCCCTTAGAACTAATTCTGTATTTACTTGATGGCTCAATGAGAGCTGGGATGTTTTAGCATTAAAATGGATCCTTTGAGGTATCTTCCTCCATCCCAAACTACAAAACAATCAGACAAGTTTAAGTGCCTTTTTAAGTTTTGTAATTTGTCCATTGCTAACAGATGCTATTTGCTATTGGGAAAAATATGGACATTTTTTTTTGGCAAGAATTTCTGTCTGGGGGAATTTTCAGTGGGAGGAAAATTTATGGGAATAATTTACTTTCAGCAAGGATATGTTTTTGGTAAATTTGCAGTGGGCCTTATGATTTAGATAAGATGAAAGTGAAAAAGGCATTTGATGCCATTTGGGCTAATTGCATCTTGAGCCCTTAAAGGGGCCCCAAAGGTATTTTGTATGCATAGTTAAAGAACATACAAAAACATCAGATGATGTTTTCACTTTTATCCTAGCTAAATTGGTAAATTTTTGGTAGTTCATATTATTGACTTACAAATAAAGTAAACATACCATTTGATACCTTTTTTATGCTGTTTCCAAATATAATAATCAATTTTGTTGGAAATGAATTTTACCCCCACCACTATATATACCAATTCAGGGTATATATTTGTACATTAGGTGGATAGGGGTAAACTTTATTTCTGATGTGTCCCTGAAAGTTTCATTTTCCTAACCTAACCCCTTTCCAAGATAGCCAAAAGTAGCTAAAGTAGAATTTTACCAGGGTCCCAAAAGTATTCGGTTTTTGTAACTACACAAAGAAGTTATTGACACTAGTTAAGTTATTGAAAAGTGGTTAAAAATGTATCACTAGTTTATAAATAGGTTGTTCAAGAGTAATATATTCCAAAAATATTTATTTATAACAATTCAAGCCTCGTTTATTAGACAACTCAAATATAAAACATTGGTAGGTACTTCAAATTACCTTCCTGGGACATACTTTAGCCTGTAGAACCATTCCGGAAAGTTTCATTTTTCTAACCTAACCCCTTTCCAAGATAGCCAAAAGTAGCTAAAGTATAATTTTACCCTCATAATGGATTGTGATAAGACCTAGTATAGAAATCTGTAGAGGCTAAACTACTTTTGAAAGACTGGACCATGGTTCTTGCAACTATTTCTGATCAAAGTGAATTCCACGTCTTCCACACTCAGCTAGACAAAGAGTTTTGGCCTATTCTTTTCTGTTTAACATGGTGGGTAAATTTTGTGTTGGTGTTGATGGGTACTACTGTATTCTGTAAAAGTGAAAAAGTGAGTTGGGGTGGTATTATCAATGTTCCTAACAATGTGGAATGTATTTATTAGGTTGGCTCTATCATGTTGGAACTGAAGACTAGGCAACTATAGTCTCTGCATTCTCTGGTGGTAAGGTAGATGTCTCAGGTAAGGTATGAGTTTGATGGCCCTACATTGCACTCTCTCAACCCTCTCTCTATCTCTCTTATTAAGGAGATGCCATACTGATGAGCAATACTCAAGTATTGGACACATAGTGGATGCATAAAGTGAAATCAGTGAATGAAGAATAAACTTAGAAAATGTATGCCTTAGACATAGTAATTGGTAATTTGCCTTATGGGTGATATCCAATACATGTTTATCAAATTTGAGACTTGAATCAAAGCAAATCCCAAGGTCTTGAACATATTCCACACTTGAAATTGATTTACCATCAACAAAGTAATGGTAATGTTGAAGTAGTCTATGCAAATAGTGCGCAGCATTGCACTTGGTTTCATTAATAAATATAGAGTTTGCAGTACACCACCAGCCCAGAGCAACCTAGTATTCTTGAAGGGAAGAAATCTCATGTTCACTCATGACTGACCTGTAGATTTTTACATCATCTGCAAACATTTTTAAGGCCAAAATCCTAACAACACCTGGCAAATCATTGATAAAAAGGCAGAAGAGTACTGGCCCAAGACAACTGCCTTGTGGAACTCCACCTATGACAGACATAGGTGATGACAGAGCATCACCTACTGCAACCTCTTGGGTTCTATTTGTAAGATAATCTGTTATCCATTTTTTAGTTTGTGGGCCAATACCATATAGTTGACAATTATTTTTCAGAAATGGGATGGAAATTTTGTCAAATGCTTTCGAAAAGTTGATATAAATACAATCAAACAAAATACCATTATCAGCCATCAATTGAAAATCATGAATCACCACGAGAAGTTACTTGTTACAAGATCGTCGTTTACGGAAACCATGCTGAGCAGAATGCCATAAATTATTTTCCTCAAAATGGGCCTGGATTCTACTCACCACAATTTTCTCCATTTTTTGGGAAAAGATTGATGTATTTGTAATCAGTCTGTAATTATTGAAATGGGACTTTGAACCATTCTTGTACAACAGCCTAATGATAGTTCTTTTCCAAGCTGAAGGACATTCACCAGATGAGAGACAAAGATTAACGAGATATGTGAGTGGTCCCGCAAGCACTGATGCAAGTTCGTGTAACATCACATTGGAAAATCCGTCAATATCTGGTGCCTTTCATGGATCAACATTTCAGAGTGTCTGATAAACCTGTTGGACTGTAAACTCTGAATCATCAAATTATTTTGTTAAATCTGGAGGAGTAAACTGAGAGTGTGTTTTGGTGTGTGTTTGAGTAAAAACTGAGCCAAATACCTTATTGAAAAGTTGTAATTTTACAAAATTATCATCTAATTGTGAAAAAGTTTCAGGATCTATAAAGGAAGTGGATGATGGAGATTGTGAAACTTGATTCCTTCTTACATACTTCCAAAATCTTTTTGGGCAACTTTGGACTGATGCTATAACATTTGACTCCACCTCTTGATGATTTAAACGAAGGAATCTTGAAGGTTTGGCTTCCCATTCTTTGTTGAATCTCCTTTTAAAAACTTCAGCTGATGTTGAAGACACTATCTCCTTGCTTAAACAGTTCCAATCATTAATAACCCTTTGGCTAAAGAAGTCTTGTCCAATTCTACTGTTAACTCTGGGCTTATGAAGCTTCTTAGAATGACCCAGTCTTTGTCTATTGTTGGATAACTGGGTAAAGAGCTTATTTTGGGGTTGGTTGACAAATTTATATGTAAGCAGCATCTCACTCTGCTTGTATTGGAAGTTCAAAGATGGGAGTTTTAGGTTACATAGCCTTTCACTATATGGTTTCTTGCCAAGTTCAGAAATGCACTTGGTGGCCCTCCTTTGTACACCTTCAATCAACTGTATATCACCTGTGTAAAAAGGATCAGCTAGGCAGGTTCCAAAGTCAAAACTGGTCTCCCAGTAGCCTTGTATAGCTTCAAGAAGATTATATGTGATTTGCTAGTAAGTGTTCTTTTAATTAGTCCAAGACTAGAATTTGCTTTGGAAACAGTTTTTGGAGAGTGTTCATGGAACTTCAGAAGATTATCTATTGTGACTCCCTTATCTTTGCCACTGGTGCAAGTTTGGAGAGGAATGGGGGATGATGTCTGGTTACCATTCATAGTGTATTGGTGCATAGGATTATTTTGACCAAAATGAATGGTGATGCATTTTGATATGTTGAAAGAGAGAAGCCATATATCTGTCCATGCCTGAATGTGGTCAAGGTCAGATTGTATTGACGATTTATCAGGTAAACCAAATTGTTTTGAGTCATCAGCATAAAGTGTTAAGTGGTTGTTGACTTTGGTAATCATATCATGTATATAAAGAAAAAACAGTGTGGGTGTCAAAACTGTTCCCGGGGGAACACTGCTTAGAACATTACAGGGTTGGGAGTTGGTACATTTGCTATCTGTTGTGAAGAGCTGTACAGTCTGAGATCTACCAGTTAGGAAGTCCATTAGCCAGTCTACTAAGTCATGATGGATTCCTGCTGCTATTAGCTTAAAACAAAGCGGATTATGTGGGACCTTATCGAATGCTTTGGCTAGGTCTAGAAGAATCAAATCAACAGGAAGGCCTTTGTCCACTAGCTGGGTAACCTGTTTGTAAGTGTCTAGAAGGTTAGTTTCTACAGATTGTCCTGGGAGAAAGCTGTACTGCCTGTTGGAAATAATTTCATTAGTAACAAGGTGTTGAAGAAATGCATCATTAAAAATCCTCTCATGGATTTTTGCAATAGCAGACATGAGCCTGATACGTCTATAATTTTTAGCTTTGGATCTATCCCCCTTTTTAAAAATAGGTGTGATATAGGCTCTCTTCCATTGGGAGGGGAGATACTTATGATCAAGGGAATGTTGAAAAAGTATAGATAGTGCAGGGGCAATTTTACAAGCAGCTTCTTTTAGCAGACAAGGATGAATGTTATCAGGACCAGCACTTTTGTTGATGTCCAGACTTTTGAGTTGTTTTTCAACCATAGAAGCAGTAACTGTAATGTGACTCATTTGCTTCTGGATTCCACTTACATTGGTTGACAAGTCTTGTCTCAAAATTACAATACAGTTATTTGGTGAGATTCCTTAATTTATTCTTGGCTTTGACATATTTTTCATTATGGCCTGGCTTATCCTATTTCTCCAATTGCGTTTCTTTAAGTTTCTTTGTCATCTTATGCCAGCTGTCATGTATGCTAAGGTCTTAGGTATAGGGATAAAACTTTCTCTTGCGTTCTGTTGCCGAGTTTTTATGAGTAGAGCCAAGAATTTCTCCCACTGCTTGTTGATCTCACCCTGGAGGGTCAACTCCCAGTTAATCTGCCTCAATGTGATCCTAATTTTCTTGTAGTCTGTAAATATCTTTTTTTTATGTCTATTTCTTGCTTTGTGTTTATGGGTAACTAATTCAATGGCAAGGTGGTCACTTTTACCAATAGGCAGGAGATAATTTATCCTTTGGATCAGTTCACTATTGTTAACTAAGACTAGGTCAAGTAATATTGGTTTTGTTGGTGGGGGTGAAAATATGTGGGTTTAGTTGATTGCCTGGAAAGCAGAAAGATCATGAATACAATCAATAAAGGGACTGATGCTGGATGAACTACAAGTAACTGGGTTGTACAGAAAACCTTCCTTCCACAAGAGATTAGTAAAATTGAAGTCACCTATGAGAAAATCACTTTTGAAATTTTCTATGGCTTTGGGGAACATATTTGAGAGTGTATACTCAATATTGACTGAGGAGGGAGCTAAGGGACTACAGTATACACATCCAATCCTGGTTTGGCTTAGGTCTTCGCCTTGGTCTGTGATATTAAAGCAAATGGTCTCCACAGATGGCAAGCTAGATTCTATATAAAGATCGAGGACAATATATGCTGCTTTACATAAACTAGGACTCCATGCTTGCATTCTTTTGACAAGAGGTTAGAGATGACTTGGTAACCAGACAATCAAATATGTGTATCTTCTAATCTACTCTTGGTATTCTTTGGGCACACTTTGGTAAGTAGAACCAGATCATAATCTTTACTATAAATTAGACTTTTTAATTCATTTATTTTGTTAGGAATTGATCTAGATTGGCTAATAGAAGGCAAAAGTCTGGATTTACTTTTGAACAGCCACTAATATCTGGTCCTTGTTCCTCATGTTCTGAAATAGTCAGTAGATTGGCAGAGAGAATTGTAATTGATGCTGGATCGGCTAAATGAAGTATCTGATGTGATACACGTTTCAAACAAGGATAATAGAGTAGAACATGAAGACATAAATACTCTTATCATCAGACAATTTCTGTGTTTATCTTCATGACAATTTCTTTGACATAAATGGGAAGGTTTTTGTTTTGCATGTCCAATTTGTAGATGAATGTCTATTGACAACATCAAGCAATAAATTTTTAGAGGCACAGCAGGGATCTTTTACACTCATTGCATTAATGAAGGACCATTTGAGTTCTCCTAGCTCTTTTTGGATATAGTCTAGACCTATAGCTTATTATAATATGGTTGCTTGCACCAAGTGGTAGTGATAATATGCAGAATAAATGTAGCTAATATATTCTGACTTCAGGTCCACTACACTTTACCCCCATACCCCTAATGGACATATATATAGCCTAAATTATATATTTTACATGCATTCCACCACCCATCACTTTCGTATCTCTGGTTCTTGTTTTGTCACAGCTAATTCGATTTACAGGTAAATAGGTTGAAACAAGAACAATACATTGGTAGAATTGCATAGGAAATATATAATTTGGGCTATGTATTCGCACATTTAGTGGAGGGGGGAGGGAGGGTAAAGTATAGCAGAGCTGGCTGCAAAAAGTGTCAGCTGCGATTGTTCTGAATATTATAAAATAAGAACTGTTTTCTTAACATGTTTCATCCTCAATACCCTCTAATCTATACCATCACCAATGCATTTCTAAAAAAAACTGTCTAGTGAGAAAAAATTGTCATTGGTAACTGATTCTGGAATGGTAATTATTATTTCCATTTATAGTAAAATAGTATTTGTAAACAACATTGCAGGAATATCTAAAAAGAGCCTGAAACCCCTCAAAATCATCAGAGCAAAACAGAAAGTGCATCATTAGAGTAAA